>NC_047673.1:72200665-72404783 GCF_011762505.2 Arvicanthis niloticus | reverse complement strand
GGAAAAACCGGACAAACTGGACAGACAGGAAAAACCAGACAAACCGGACTGACCAGATGGACATGAAAAACTGGACGGACCGGAAAAACTGGACAAACTGGACAAACCGGACAAACCCGGCAAACCGTATAGACCGGAAAAACCGGACAAACTGGACGGACCGGAAAAACAGGAAAAACTGGACAGACCAGACAAACCGGACCGACCAGATGGACCAGAAAAACTGGTCGGACCGGAAAATCCGGACAAACAGGACGGACCGGAAAAACCAGAAAAACTGGACGGACTGGAAAAACCAGACAAACTGGACGGACCAGAATAACTGGAAAAACCAGACAAGCTGGATGGACCGGAAAAAACCGGAAAAACCGGACAAACCGGACCGACCAGATGGACATAATAAACTAGACAGACCGGAAAAAGCGGACAAACTGGAAGTACCGGAAAAAACGGAAAAACAGGACCGACCAGACGGACCGGACCACCCAGAGGGACCAGAAAAACTGGAAAAACCGGACAAACTGGACAGACAGGAAAAACCGGACAAACCGGACCGACCAGATGGACATGACAAACTGGACGGACCGGGAAAACTGGACAGACTGGAAAAACTGGACAGACCGGAAAAACAGGAAAAACCGGGAAACTGGACGGACCGGCAAAACCGGACAAACCGGACAAACGGGTCGGACTGGAAAAACCAGAAAAACTGGACAAACCGCACCGACTGGACAGACTGGACCGACCAGACGGACTGGAAAAACTGGACGGACCAGAAAAACCGTAAAAAACGGACAAACTGGATGGACCGGAAAAACCGGACAAACTGGACGGAACGAAAAACCGGTCGGATCGGAAAAAACAGAAAAGCCGGAAAAACTGGACAGACCGGAATAACCGGACAAACCAGACCAACTGGACAGACCGGACCGACCAGACGGACCGGAAAAACTGGACGGACCAGAAAAACCGGACAAACTGGACAGACAAGCTGGACGGACCGGAAAAACCGGACAAGCTGGACGGACCGGAAAAACCGGACGGACCAGACCGCCCGGACTGACCGGACCACCCGGACCGACCAGATTGACTGGACCGACCAGACGAACCGGACCGAATGGACGTACCAGACGGACCGGACCAAACCGACGGACCGGACCGACCTGACCGAGGGGACGGACTGGACGGACCGCACCGACCGGACCGACCCAACCGACCGGACAGACCGGACCGACCGGACGAACTGACTAGACTGACCGAAGCGGACCGACCCGACAGACCGGACCGGATCAGACCGACCGGACGGACCAGATCGATCAGACCAACCGGTCAACCAACCGCACCCCAGTTTCACCAGACCAGACACAGAACACCGGACCAGACCAGACAACAGACCAGACCAGACCCCAGACCAGACCAGACACCAGACTAGACCAGACCAGGCCAAACGAGACCAGACGAGACCAGATGAGACACCAGACCAGACCAGAGACCAGACCAGACCAGACCAGACCCCCAGACAGACCAGACCACTAGACCCCAGACCACCAGACACCAGACCAAAAGGCACCAGACCACCAGACCACCAGACCAGACCAGACCAGACCAGATGAGACCAGACCAGAGACACCAGACCGGACACCAGACTGGACAACACTGTCCACCAGAGGGACGTCCTTTCCACTGTCCTCCACAAGGAGTTCCTTCCTAATGTCCAAAACATGGACGTCCTTCCCACAATCCACAACATAAATATCCTTCCCACTGTCCAACACATGAACTTTCTTACCAGTGTTCACCACAGAAAGGTCCTCTCTACTGTCCACCACAAGTATGTCCTTACCATTTCCAAACCAGTGACATCCTCCCCACTGTCCACCACAGAAACATCCTACACATGTCCAGCACAGGGAGGTCCTTTCACTATCCACCATAGGGACACACTCCCCTTGGCCACAACATGGACATCCTTCCAATGTCCACCACAGGGACGTCTTTCTCACAGTGTACAACATATAAGTCTTTCCAATGTCCACCACAGGGAAGTCCTCTCTACTGTCCACCACAAGTATGTCCTTTCCACTGTTCATGAAAGGGTTGTTCTCTGGTCTGGTCTGGTCGTGTCTGGTCTGGTCTGGTCTGGTCATGTCTGGTCTGGTCTGGTCTGGTGTGTCTGGTCTGGTCTGGTGTGTCTGGTCTGGTCGGGTGTGTCTGGTCTGGTCAGGTGTGTCTGGTCTGGTGTCTGATCTGGTGTCCGGTCTGGTGTCCAGTCTGGTGTCTCTGGTCTGGTGTCTGGTCTCATCTGGTCTGGTCTGGTCTGGTCTGGTCTGGTCTGGTCTGGTGGTCTGGTGGTCTGGTGGTCTGGTGCCTGGTGGTCTGGTGTCTGGTGGTCTGGGGTCTGGTGGTCTGGTGTCTGGTGGTCTGGGGTCTGGTGGTCTGGTCTGTCTGGGGGTCTGGTCTGGTCTGGTCTGGTCTCTGGTCTGGTCTGGGATCTGGTCTGGTCGTCTGGTCTGGTCTGGTCTGGTCTGGGATCTGGTCTGGGGTCTGGTCTGGGTTCTGGTCTGGGATCTGGTCTGGTCTCTGGTCTGGTCTCTGGTCTGGTCTGGTCTGTTCTGGTGTCTGGTCTGGTCTGGTGTCTGGTCTGGTCTGTTGTCTTGTCTTGTCTGGTCTGGTCTGGTCTCTGGTCTGGTCTCTGGTCTGGTCTCTGGTGTCTCTCTGGTCTGGTCTGGTCTGGTCTGGGTGTCTTGGTCTGGGGGTCTGGGTCTGGGTCTCTGGGTCTCTGGGTCTCTGGGTCTCGGGGTCTCAGGGTCTCTGGGTGTCTGGGTGTCTGTCTGGGTGTCTGGGTATCTGGGTGTCTGGGTGTCTGGGGGTCTTGGTATCTGGGGGTCTGGAGGTCTTGGTGTCTGTATGTCTGGGTGTCTGTGTGTCTGGGGGTCTGGGTGTGTCTGGGTGTCTGGGTGTGTCTGGGTGTCTGGGTTTGTCTGGGTGTCTCTGGGTGTGTCTGGGTGTCTGTCTGGGGGGTGTCTGGGTGTCTGTCTGGGTGTCTGTCTGGGTGTCTGGGTGTCTGGGTGTCTGGGTGTCTGTCTGGGTGTCTGAGTGTCTGGGTGTCTGGGTGTCTGGATATCTGGGTGTCTGGATGTCTGGGTGTCTGGATCTGGGTGTCTAGCAGTCTGGGTGTCTGGGTTTCTGTGTCTGGGTGTCTGGGTGTCTGGGTGTCTGGGTGTCTGTCTGGGTGTCTGAGTGTCTGGGTGTCTGGGTGTCTGGATATCTGGGTGTCTGGATGTCTGGGTGTCTGGATCTGGGTGTCTAGCAGTCTGGGTGTCTGGGTTTCTGTGTCTGGGTGTCTGGATGTCTGGGGGTCTGGGGGTCTCGGTGTGTCTGGGTGTCTGGGTGTATCTGGGTGTCTCTGGGTGTGTCTGAGTGTCTCTGGGTGTGTCTGGGTGTCTGGGTGTATCTGGGTGTCTCTGGGTGTGTCTGGGTGTCTCTGGGTGTGTCTGGGTGTCTGGGTGTCTGGGTGTCTGAGTGTCTGTCTGGGGGGTGTCTGCGTGTCTGGGTCTGGGTCTGGGTGTCTGGGTGTCTGGGTGTCTGGGTGTCTGAGTGTCTGGGTGTCTGGGTGTCTGGGTGTCTGGGTGTCTGGGTGTTTGGGGCTCTGGGTGTCTGGGTGTCTGGGGGTCTGGGGGTCTGTCTGGGTGTCTGTCTGGGTGTCTGGGTATCTGGGTGTCTGGATGTCTGGGTGTCTGGATGTCTGGGTGTCTGGATGTCTGGATGTCTGGGTGTCTGGGTGTCTGGGTCTGGGTGTCTGGGTCTGGGTGTCTGGGTGTCTGGGTCTGGGTGTCTGGATGTCTCGGGGTCTGGGTGTCTGGGTGTCTGGGTGTCTGGGTGTCTGGGGATCTGGGTGTCTGGGTGTCTGGGTGTCTGGGGATCTGGGTGTCTGGGTGTCTGGGTGTTTGGGGCTCTGGGGGTCTGTCTGGGGGTCTGTCTGGGTGTCTGGGTATCTGGGTGTCTGGGTATCTGGGTGTCTGGATGTCTGGGTGTCTGGATGTCTGGGTGTCTGGGTGTCTGGGTCTGGGTGTCTGGGGGTCTGTGTGTCTGGGGGTCTGGGGGTCGGGGGCCTGGGGGTCTGGGGGTCTGTCTGGGTGTCTGCCTGGGTGTCTGGGTGTCTGGTCTGGTCATCTGGTCTGGTCTGTTAATGTCTGGTCTGGTCTGGTCTGGTCTGGTCTGGTCTGGTGTGTCTGGTCTGGCCGGGTGTGTCTGGTCTAGTCTGGTGGTCTTGTCTGGTCTGGTGTGTCTGGTCTGGTCTGGTGTGTCTGGTCTGGTCTGGTGTCTGGTCTGGTCTGGTCTGGTGTCTGGTCTGGTCTGGTCTGGTCTGGTGTCTGGTCTGGTCTGGCCGTCTGGTCTGGTCTGGCCGTCTGGTCTGGTCTGGTCTGGTTGTCTGGTCTGGTCTGGTCATCTGGTCTGGTCTGGTGGTCTGGTCTGATCTGGTGTCTGGTCTGGTGTCTGGTCTGGTGTCCGGTCTGGTGTCCGGTCTGCTGTGAAGAGTGGGAAAAACTTTTCTGTGGTGGACAGTGATAAGCAAATCCCTGTGGTAGACAGTGGGTAAGAAATCTGTTTTGGACAGAGAAATGGACATCCCTGTAACAGACAGTGGGGAATATGTACTTGTGGAGTAAAGTGGAAAGGACATCCATGTGGTTTACAGTGCAGAAGATATCCCTGTGGAGGATGGTGGGAAGAATGTATCTGTGGTGTACAGTGGGGAGGACATCCCAGATGTGGACAGTGGGGAAGATGTCACTCTGGTGGACAGTGGGGAGGACGACCCTATGGTGAATAGGAGGTTATCAATGTGGTGGGCAGTGGGGAGGACATCACTGTGGTGGACAGTTGGGAGGACGTCCCTGTGGTGCTCAAGATCACGTCCCTATGGTGGACAGTGTGGAGGACATTTCTGTGGTACAGAGGAGGACATTCCTGTGGTGGACATTGGAAAGGACATTTATGTGGTGGACAGGGTGGAGGACATTCCTTTGGTGTAAAAGAGGACGTCCCTCTGGATGACAGTGGGGATGACATCCCTGTGGTGCACAGAAGGACATCCCTTTGGAGGACAGTGGAGAGGATATCCGTGTTCTGGACAGTGGGAAGGATGTCCCTTTGGTGGTCAGTTGGGAGGACACCCTGTGCGGGACATTGGTGAGGATGTCCCTGTGGTTGACAGTGTGGAGGAAGTCTTTATTGTGGACAGTGGAGAGGACATCCCTGTGGTGCACAGTTGGGACTATGTTCCTGTTGTGGACAGTGGGGAGAACATATCTGTGTTGGACAGTGTGGAGGATGTCTCTGTGGTGTACAGAGGTGATGATGTCCCTTTGGTGGACAGTGGGGAGGATGTGCCTGTGGTGGACAGTGAGAAGGACACCCCTTTAGTTAACAGTGGGTAGGATTTTCTGTGTTACACAGGAGGATGTCCCTGTGGTAGACAGTGGAAATGATGTACCTGTGGTGGACAATGTGAAGGATTTACCTGTGGGGGTAAACAGTGGGTAAAATGTCCCTGTGGAGTGCGGTGGGTAGAACATCTTCATGGTGGACAGTGGAAAGGACATACCTGTTGTGGCAAGTCGGAAGGATGTCCCTGTGATGGACAGTGTGGAGGACATCCCTATGGTGAACAATGGTGAGGACCTTTCTGTGGTGCACTGGAGAATGTCCCTTTGGTGGACCGTGGGCAGGATGTCCCTGTTTTAGAGAGTGCAGAGGACATCTCTGGGTTGGACAGTAGTGAAGATGTCTCTGGTGTGCACTGAAAGATGTCCCTGTGGTGCACAGTAGTGAGGATGACACTGTTGTGCACAGGAGGATGATACTGTGGTGAACAGCAGGGAGGATGTCCATGTTTTGAACAGTGTGTAAGAACACCCCAGTGGCAGACATTGGTGAGGACAACCCTGTGGTGGACAGTGGCGAAACATCCCTGTGGTGGACAGTGGGGTTTACGTCTCTGTGGTAGACGGGGGAAGAATGTCACTGTGGTGGACAATTTGGAGGATGTCCCTGTGGTGAACAATTGGAAGGATGTCCCTTTGATGGACAGTGGGAAGGTTGTCCCTGTGGTAGACAGTGGTGAGGACGTCTATGTGATGGACAGTGGGGAGGATATCCATGTGGTAGACATTGGGAAGGATGTCCCTGTTGTGGACAGTGAGAAGGATGTTTATGTTGTGGACATTGGAAAGGACCAATCTTTTTGGTGAACCTCTTTGTGGTGAACAATGGGAAAGATATCCCTGTGGTGGACAGTTGGGAGGACATCACTGTGTGGACAGTGATTAGGACGTCTCTGTGGTGGACAGTGGTGAGGACATTTCTGTGGTTCACAGGAAAACATTGTTTTGGTGGACTGTGGGAAGGATGTCCCTGTTTTGGAGAGTGCAGACAACATCTCTGGGGTGGACAGTGTTGAGGACGTTTATGGTGTGCACCAAAAAAAGTCCCTGTGGTGCACATTCATGAGGACATCTCTGTTGTGCACAGGAGGATGTCCCTGTGGTGAACAGTGGGGAGGATGACCCTGTGGTTTACAGTGGGAAGGACGTGCCTGTGTTTGACAGTTGGGAGAAAATTGCTGTGGTGGACTGTGGGAAGGATGTCTCTGCGGTGGACAATGGTGAGAGAATTTCACTTGGTGGACAGTGGGGATGATGGCCTTGTGGGCAGTGGGGAGGATGTTCCTGTGGTGCACAAGAAAACGTCTCTTTGGTGGACAGTGGGAAGGATTTCCCTGGAGTGGAGGGTGCAGAGGACATCTCTGCAATGGACAGTGGTAAGAACATTTCTGTTATGCACAGAAGAATGTCTCTGTGGTTCACAGTGGAAAGGATATTCCTTTGGTGAACAGTGGGAAGGATTTCTCTGTGGTGAACGTTGGTGAGGACGAACCTGTGGTAAATAGTGGTAAGGATGTCCCTGTGGTGGACAGCAGAAAGAACCTTTCTGTGGTGGACAGTGGGTAGGATGTTCCTGTGATGGAAAGAGGGGATGTAGTCACTGAGGTGGTCAGTGGGAAGGACATCTCTGTTGTATAGGATGGTAAGTACTTCACGGTAGTGCTCACTGAGAAGGACATCCCTGTGGATTACACTGTGGAGGACATCCATGTGGTGGACTATGGGGAGGACCTACCTGTGGTGGATGGTGGGGAGGACTTCTCTGTGGTCAACAGTGAGGAGGACTTTTCTGTGTTGGACATTTGGGATGACATCCCTGTGGTAAATATTGGGAAAGACATTTCTTTGGGGGATTGTGGGGAGGATGTCCCTATCATGGAGAATGCAGAGGACATCTCTGGGGTTGAGAGTGTTGCTGACATCCCTCGTGTGCAAAGGAGGATGTCCCTGTGGTTCACAGTGGTAAGGATATCCCTGTTGTGTACAGGAAAATGTCCCTGTTGTGCAAAGGGGGTACTATGTCCCTTTGGTGAACAGTGAAATGGATGTCACTGTGGTAAATGATTTGTGGGATGTCCCTGTGGTAGACAGTGGGAAGGATGTCCTTTGGTGGACAAGAGGGAGGACTTCTCTATCATGGACTGTATGAATGACATCCTTGTGGTGGTCAGTGGGTAGGATGTCCCTGTGGTGGACAGTGGGGAGGCTGTCTCTGTCATGGACAGTTGAAAGATGTACCTTTGGTGGACATTGTTAAGGACATCCTTTTGGTGGACAGTGGGAATGTAGTCCCTGTGATAGACAGTGGGTAGGATGTTCCTGTAGTGGGCAGTGAGGAGAACATCTCTGTGCTGGGCTGTGGGAAGGACATCCCTGTTGTGGACAGTGGGGAGAATATTTCTGTGGTGGACAGTTGAAATGACGTCCCTGTGTTGGACAGTGGAGAGCACTTGTGGTGGAGATTGGGGAGGACCTCCCTCTGGTAGACAGTGGTGAGGATGTCCCTGTGGTGGACATTGGTTAGTATGTACCTGTGGTGGGCACTGGCAAGGACATCCCTTTGGTAGACAATGGAAAAAACATCCCTGTTGTGGACAGTGTGGAGGACGACCCTGTGGTGGAAAGTGGAAAGAACATCACTTTGATGGACAGTAGAGAGGACATCACTGTGGTGGACAGTGGGAAGGAGGTCCCTGTGGTGGACAGTGGGAAGGACATTTATGTTGTGGACTGTGGGAAGAACATTGCTGTTGTGGACATTGGAAAAGACCTCCTTGTGGTGAACTGTGGGAAAAATGTCCCTCTTGTGGACAGAGGGAAGGACATCAGTTAGGTAGAGAGTGGGAAGGACATACCTGTGGTGGACAGCATGGAAGACCTTTCTTTGGTGGACAGTGGGAAGGACATCCCTGTTGTGGACAGTGGGGAGGATGTCACTATTTTGGACAGTGGTAAGGACATTCCTGTGGTGGACAGTAGAGAGGACCTTTCTGTGGTGAAGAGTGGGAAGAAGGTCCATGTGTTGGACAGTGAGGAGGACATTTATGTGTGGATTGTGGGAAGGATGTCAATTGGGACATTGGGAAGGACCTCCATGTGGTGGACAGTGGGAAGCATGTTCCTCTCATGGACAGTGGGGAGAAACACCATGTGGTGGACATTGGGAAGGATGTCTCTGTGGTGGACATAGGAGAGGACATCATTTAGTGGACATTGGGAAGTATGTTCCTGTTTTGGACAGCAGGGTGTACCTTTCTGTCGTGGACAGTGGGAAGGACATGTCTGTTGTGGACAGTACAAAGGATGTCCCTTTGGTGGACAGTAGAAAGGACATCCCTGTGGTGGACAGTAGAGAGGACTTCCCTGTGTTGGACAGTGGGAAGGAGGTCACTATGGTGGAGAGTGAAAAGGATATGCCTGTTGTGGACAGTGCAGAGGAGATCCCTGTGGTGAACAGTGGAAAGGACATCCCTGTGGTGGACAGTAGAGAGTATTTCTCTGTGGTGGAAAGTGGGAAGGGGGTCCCTGTGGTGAACATTGGAAGTACATATATGTTTTGTACTGTTTGAATGACGTCCATTTTGTAGACATTGGGAAAGATCTTCTTTTCATGGACAGTGGGAAGGATGACCCTCTTGTGGACAGTGGGGAGGACATCCCTGTGGTGGAAAGTGGGAAGGACATCCCTGTTGTAGACAGTGGGGAGGACATGCCTGTGCTGGACAGTGGGGAGGATTTCACTGTGGTGGAAAGTGGCTGGATGTTACTGTGGTGCACTGGAAAACGTCCTTGTGGTGCATAGTCAGAAGGATGTCCATATGGTGGAGAGTGCAGAGGACATCTCTGTGGTTGGCAATGGTTAGAACATCCCTGTTGTGCCCGGTGAGGAGGATGTCCCTTTTGTTTGCAGTGGGAAGGACCTCACTGTGTTTGATAGTTGGGAGGACATCCCTGTTGTGGACAGTTGGGAGGATGTCAGTGTGGTGGAGAGTTGAGAGGATTTCACTGTGGTGGACAGTGCAGATGACAGCCTTGTAGACAGTAAGAACAACGTTCCTGTGGTGCACAAGAGAATGTCTCTTTGGTGGACAGTGAGAAGGATGTCCTTGTAGTGGGGTTTTCAGAGGACATTTCTGGGGTTTACAGTGGTAAGAATATCCCTGTTGTACACAGGAGGATGTCCCTAAAGTGTACAGTGGGGAGGACATCACTGTGGTGGACAGGCAGAAGAATGTTCCTGTTGTGGACAGTGGGGAGAAACTCCCTGTGGTGGACAATGTGTAGGATGTCCCTGTGGTTTACAGTGTGGAGGATATTCATGTTGTGGACAGTGGTGAGGACGTCCCTGTAGTGGACATTGGTGAGGACAACCATGATGTGGACAGTGGTAGAAATGTCCTTGTGGTACACAGGATGATATCCCTGTGGTGGACAGTTGGGAGAACATCTCTTTTGTTGACAGTGGAGAGGACGTTTCTGTAGTTGACAGTGGGATGTACATGTTTGTTGTGAACAGTGAGGAGGATGTCAATGTGGTGGACAGAGGAAAGGACATCCCTGTGGTGGACAGTAGAGAGGACTTACCTGTGGAGGACAATGGGAAGGAGGTCCTTGTGGTGGACAGTGGAAAGGACATATATGTTGTGGACAGTGAGAAGGACGTCCTGTTGTGGAAAGAATTCTGTGGTGGTCAGTGGGAAGGGTGTGCCTCTTGTGGACTGTGGGAAGGACCTCCTTGTGGTGGACAGTGGGAAGGATATCCCTGTTATGCTCTGAGGAGAGGATATCACTGAGGTGGACTGTGGGAAGGACGTCCTCTTGGTAGACAGTGGGGAGGAGCATTCTGGTGTGAATAGTGGGAAGGACATCCCTGTTGTAGACAGTGGGGAGGACATCCCAGTGGTGGACAGTGGGGAGGATTTCACAGTGATGGACAGTGGGGAGGATGTTACTGTTGTGCACTGGAGAATGTCCCTGTGGTGCATAGTTGGAAGGATGTACACATGGTGGAGAGTGTGGAGGACATCTCTGTGGTGGGCAGTGGTTAGGACATCCCTGTTGTGCACAGCAGAATGTCCCTGTGGTGCAGAGTGGGGAGGATGTCCCTGTTGCTTACAGTGGGAAGGACTTCGCTGTGTTTTATAGTTGGGAGGACATCCGTGTTATGGACAGTTGGGAGGATGTCCCTGTGTTGGAGGGTTGAGAGGATTTCACTGTGGTGGACAGTGTGGATTACAGCCTTGTGGACAGTAAGGACAACGCTCCTGTGGTGCACAAGAGAATGTCTCTTTGGTGGACAGTGAAAAGGATGTCCTTGTAGTGGGGAGTGCAGAAGACATCTATGGGGTAGACAGTGATAAGAACATTCCTGTTGTGCACAGGAGGATGTCCCTGTGGTGTGGTATAGAGTGGTGAGTACTTCACTGTAGTGCACACAGAGAAGGACATCCCTGTGGAATAAACTGCGGAGGACATCCATGTGTTGGACTATGGGGAGGACCTCCCTCTGGTGGACAGAGGGGTGGATGTCCATGTAGTCGACAGTTGGAAGGACATCCTTGTGGTGGACTGTGGGAAGGACATTTCTTTGGTTTATAGTGGGAAAGACATCCATGTTGTGGACAGTGGGGAGGACCTCCCTGTGGTGGACAGTACGAAAGATATCCCTGTAGTGGACATTGGTGAGGACGCCCCTGTGTTGGATCATGCAGAAAACATCCCTGTGGTGGACAATGGGGTGTACGTCTCTTTGGTTGACACTGGAGAGGATGTCCCTGTGGTAGACAGTTGAAAGGACGTATTTCTGGTGGACAGTGGGAAGGACAACCCTGTGTTGGATAGCTGGAAGGAAGCCCCTGTTGTGGACAGTGGAGAGGACTTCCCTTTTGTGGACAGTGGGGAATACGTCCCTGTGGTGGACAGAGGGGAGGACGTCTTGTGGTGGACAGTGGTGAGGACGTTTCTCTGGAGTAAAGGAGAATGTCTTTGGTGTACATTGGGAATGATGTCTCTGTCGTGGAGAGTGCGGAGAACATCTCTGGGATAGACAGTGGTGAGGACATCCATGGTGTGCACAGGTGGATGTTCCTGTGGTGCACAGGGGTGAGGACATTTCTGTTGTGCACGGGAGGATGTCCTTGTGGTGAACAGTGAGAAATACATCCCTGTGGTGGACAGCTTGGATGAAATTTCTGTGGTGGACAGTGGGAAAAACCTCTCTGTGGTGGACAGTGGGAAGGACATCCCTCTGGTAAACAGTTGAGAGGATGTACCTGTGGTGAACAGTGGAAAAAATGTTTGATGGTGAACAGTGGGAAGAATGTCCCTGAGGTGGGGAGCAGGGAGGACCTCTCTGTGGTGGACAGTAGGAAGGACATCCCTGTTGTGAACAGTAAAAGGATGTCCCATTTGTGCACATTGAGGAAGATGTCCCTCTGGTGAATAGTGGGAAGGACATCCCTGTGGTGGACAGTGTTGAGGACGACTCTGTGGTGGACAGTGGTTAGGATGCCCCTGTGGTGGACAGCAGGGAGGACCTCACTTTGGTGGACAGTGGGAAGGATGTCCCTGTGGTGGACAATGCAAAGTATGTCCTTGTGGTGCATAGTGGTGAGGACATCCCTGTTGTGCACAGGATGTTCTTGTGGTTGACAGTGGGGAGGACCAAACTTTGGTGGACTGTGGGGTAGGACGTCCCTGTGGTGGACAGTGGAAAGGACATCCATGTGGTGGACAGTGTAAAAGATGTCTGTGTTTTGGACAGTGGGAAGGATGTCCCTTTGCTGGACTATGGGGGAGGAACTCTTTGGGGTGGACAGTTGCGAGGATGTCCCTGTGGTGGACAGTGGGTAGGACCTTTCTGGTGTGGACAGTGGGATGGATATCCTTGTGGAGGACAGTGGGGAGTACGTCCCTATTGTGTACAGTGGGATGGATGTTTTTGTAGTGGAAAGTTGGGAACATACTTGTGTGGTAGACAGATAGGAAGACATCCCTGTGGTAAACAGTGGGAAGGAAGTCCTTTTTGTGGAAAGTGAAAGGATGTCCATGTGGGGGACAATGGGAAGGGCGTCCCTGTTGTAGCCTGTGGGGAGGTTCTCCCTTTGGTGGAAAGTAAGTAGGACGTCCCGGTGGTGGACAGTGTGGAGGATGTTTCTGTTCTGGACAACTGAGAAGACTTTACTATGTTGGACAGTGTGAAGGAAGTCCCTGTGGTGGACAGTAGGGAGGACCTCTCTGTGGTGGACAGTGGTAAAGATGTCCCTGTGATAGTGATGTGGATGATTTTGTAGTGGACAGTGGAAAAAAACGTCCCTGTTGTGGACAGTGGTGAGGACCTCCCTGTCATGGATATTGGAAAGGACGTCCCTGTTGTGAACAGTGGAAAGGATGTTTCTGTGGTGGACAGTGGAGAGGACCTCCTCATGGTGGAAAGTGGAAAGGACGTCACAGTGGTAGACAGTGGTGAGGACGTTTCTGTGGTGGACAGTGGTGAGGAAGTTTCTCTAGTGCAAATGAAAACATCACTTTGGTGGACAGTGGAAAGTACATCTCTTTGAGGGACAGTAGAGAGAAACACACTGTGGTGGAGAGAGGGAAGAACATTTATGTTGTGGACAGTGGGAAGGAAGTCTCTGTTGTTGATATTGGGAAGGACCTCCTTGTGGTGAACAGTGGGAAGGATATCCCTCTGGTGGACAGTGGGGAGGACATCCCTGTGGTGGACAGTGGGGAGGACATCCCTGTGGTGGACAGTGAAGAGGACTTTTTTGTGTTGGACAGATGGGATGACATCCCTGTGGTGAATAGTGGGAAAGACGTTTCTTTGATGGATATTGGAGAGGATGTCCCTGTCGTGGAGAATGCAGAGGACATCTCTGAGGTGGAGAGTGTTGCTGACATCCCTGGTGTGCAAAGGAGGATTTCCCTGTGGTGCACTGTGGTGAGGATATCCCTGTTATGCACAGGAAAATGTCCCTGTCGTGCAAAGTGGGTAGCATGTCTCAGTGGTGAAGAATGAAAGGGATGTCACTGTGGTGGACAATTTGGAGGATGTCCCTGTGGTGGAAGTGGGAAGGTCGTCCCTATGGTGAACAACAGGGAGGACTTCTCTATATTGGACTGTATGAAGGTGTGTCTTGTGGTGGTCAGTGGACTGTATAAAGGACTGTTCTTGTGGTGGTCAGTGGAAAGGAAGTCTCTGTTGTGGATAGTGGGGAGGATGTCTCTGTGGTGTACAGTTGAAAGATGTACCTTTGGTGGACAGTGGGAAGGACGTCCCTGTGGTAGACAGTGGGTATGATGTCCCTGTGGAGAGCAGTGGGTAGAACTTCTCTGTGGTGGACAGTGGGAAGGACATCCCTGTTGTGGACAGTATGGAGGATATTTCTGTGGTGAACAGTGGGAAGGAAGTCCTTGTTGTGGACAGTGGGAAGGACTTCCCTGTGATGGATGGTGGGAAGGACGTCCCTGTGGTTGGACAATGCAAAGTATGTCCCTGTGGTGCACAGTGATGAGGACATCCCTGTTTTGCACAGGAGGATGTCTTTGTGCGGGACTGTGGGGAATACCACACTTTGGTGGACTGTGGGGTAGGACGTCCCTGTGGAGGACAGTGGGAAGGACGTCCATGTGGTGAAAAGTGGGGAAGATGTCTGTGTTTTGGACAGTGAGTAGGATGTTCTTTTAGTGGACTGTGGGGGAGGAACTCCCTGGAGTGGACAGTTGTGAAGATGTCCCTGTGGTGGACAGTGGGTAGGATGTCCATGTGGTGGACAACAGGGAGGACTTCTCTGTGGTGGACAGTGGTAAAGATATCCCTGTGATAGACAATGATGAGGATGTTTCTGTGGTGGACAGTGGAAAGAACTTCCCTATTGTGGACAATGGTTAGGATGTCACAGTTGTGGACAATGGTGAGGACGTCCCTGTGGTGGACAGAGAAAAAAATATCATTGAGGTGCACATTAGGAAGTACGTTCCTGTTTTGGACAGCAGGGTGTACCTTTCTTGGTGGACAGTGGGAAGAACATGCCTTTTGTGGACAGTGCAGTGGATATACCTGTGGTGGACAGTGGAAAGGTCATCCCTGTGGTGGACAGTAGAGAGCACTTCCCTGTGGTGGACAGTGAAAAGGAGGTCCCTGTGGTGGAGAGTGAAAAGGACATGCCAGTTGTGGACAGTACGGAGGACATCCCTGTTGTGAACAGTGGAAATGACTTCCCTGTGGTGAACAGTGCGAAGGAGGTCCCTGTGGTGGACATTGGAAGGACATATATGCTGTGGACTGTGGGAAGGACGTCCCTGTTGTGGACATTGGGAAAGACATTTTGGTGGACAGTGGGAAGTATGACATTCTTTTCGACAGTGGGGAGGACATCCCTGTGATGGAAAATGGGAAGGACATTTTGTTATGGTCTGAGGGAAGGATATCACTGATGTGGACAGAAAGAAGGACGTCCCTGTGGTTGGACAACAGGGAGGACCTTTCAGTTTTGAATTGTGGGAAGGACTTCCCTGTTGTAGACTGTGGGGAGGACCTCCCTGTGGTGGACAGTGGGGAGGATTTCACTGTGGTGGACAGTGGGGAGGATTTTACTGTGGTGCACTGGAGAACGTCCTTGTGGTGCATAGTCAGAAGGATGTCCATATGGTGGAGAGTGCTGAGGAAATCTCTGTGTAGGACAGTGGTTAGGACATCCCTGTTTTGCCCAGTGGGGAAGATGTCACTGTTGTTTACAGTGGGAAGGACTTCACTGTGTCAAATAGTTGGGAGGACATCCCAGTTGTGGACAGGGGAGGATGTCATTGTGGTGGAGAGTTGAGAGGATTTCACTGTGGTGGACAGTGCAGATGACTCTTGTCATCTTGTCAGCCTTGTACACAGTAAGAACAATGTTCCTGTGGTGCACAAGAGAATGTCTCTTTGGTGGAGAGTGAGAAGGATGTCTTGTAGTGGGGAGTACAGAGGACATCTCTTGGGTGTACAGTGATAAGAACATCCCTTTTGTACACAGGAGGATGTCCCTGAGGTGTACAGTGGGGAGGACATCACTGTGGTGGACAGGCAGAAGAATGTTCCTGTTGTGAACAGTGGGGAAGACCTTCATGTTGTGAACAATGTGTAGTTTACAGTGTGTGGTTTATGGTGTGGAGGATATTCATGTTGTGGACAGTGGTGAGGACATCTCTGAAGTGGACATTGGTGAGGCCAACCATGTTGTGGACAGTGGTAAGGATGTCCTTGTGGTACACAGGAGGATGTACCTGTGGTGGACAGTGGAAAGGACATCTCTTTGGTGAACAGTGGAAATGATGTGCCTGTGGTGGACAGTTGGGAGGACCTCCCTGTTGTGGATAGTGGAGAGGACGTTTCTGTGGTGGACAGTGGGATGTACATGTTTGTTGTAGACAGTGTGGAGGACGTCAATGTGGTGGACAGTGGAAAGGACATCCCTGTGGTGGACAGTAAAGAGGACTTCCCTGTGGTGGACAGTGGGAAGGAGGTCCCTGTGGTGGACATTGGAAGGACATATATGTTTTGGACAGTGGGAAAGACATCCCTGTTATAATCTGAGGAGAGGATATCACTGAGTTGGACAGTGGGAAGGACGTCCTCTTGGTGGACAGCGGGGAGGACCTTTCTTGTGTGAATAGTGGGAAGGACATACCTGTTGCAGACAGTGGGGAGGACATGCTGGTGGTGGACAGTGGGGAGGACATGCCAGTGGTGGACAGTTGGGAGGATTGCAATTGTGATGGACAGTATGGAGGATGTTACTGTGGTGCACTGGAGAATGTCCCTGTGGTGCATAGTTGGAAGGATGTCCATATGGTGCAGAGTGCAGAGGACATTTCTGTGGTGGACAGTGGTTAGGACATCCCTGTTGTGCACAGGAGGATGTCCCTGTGGTGCACAATGGGGAGGATGTCCCTTTTGTTTACAGTGGGAAGGACTTCACTGTGTTTGATAGTTGGGAGGACATCCGTGTTGTGGACAGTTGGGAGGATGTCCCTGTGTTGGAGGGTTGAGAGGATTTCACTGTGGTGGGCAGTGTGGATGGCGGCCTTGTAGACAATAAGGACAACGCTCCTGTGGTGCAAAAGAGGATGTCTCTTTGGTGGACAGTGAGAAGGATGTCCTTGTAGTGGGGAGTGCAGAAGACATCTCTGGTGTGGACAGTGGTAACAACATCCCTGTTGTGCACAGGAGGTTGTCCCTGTGCTATACAGTGAGAAGGACATCCTTTTGGTGGATAGTGAAGAGGACTTCCCTGTGGTGGATCATTGAAGTGACATTCTTGTGGTGGACAGTGGGAAGAACATCCCTTTGGAGGATAGTGGGGAGGACATCACTGTGGTGGACAGGCAGAAGGATGTACCTGTGGTGGACAGAGGGGAGGACCATTCTTTGGTGGACAGTAGGTAGGATGTCCCTGTGGTTTACAGTGCGGAGGATATTCCTGTGGTGGACAATGGTGAGGACTTCCCTGTAGTGCATATTGTTGAGGACAACCATGTTGTGGACAGTGGTAAGGATGTCCTTGCAGTACCAGGAAGATGTCCCTGTGGTGGAGTGTGGGAAGGCCATCTGTTTGGTGGGCTGTGGAAAGGACGTCCCTGTGGTGGACAGTTGGGAGGACTTCCCTGTGGTGGACATTGGGGAGGATATTTCGGTTGTGGGATGGACGTCTCTGTGGCGGAATGTGGGGAGGACATCCCTTTGGTGGACAGTGGGGAGGAGGTTTCTGTGGTAGAATGTGGGAAGAATGTCCTTGTGGTGGACAGCAGGGAGGACATCTTTGTGGTCTACAGTGGGAAGGACATCTGTGTTGTGGATAGTAGAAAGAATATTCCTGTGGTAATCAGTTGTGAGTATGTCCCTGTTGTGCATAAAAAGATGTCCCTGTGGTGAAAAGTGAGGAGGATGTTTCTTTGTTGGACAGTGGGAAAGACGTCCATGTGGTGGACTGTGGGGAGGTCCACTCTGTAGTGAACATTGGGGAGGATGTCCCTGTAGTGGACAGTGGAAAGGATGTCCCTGTGGTGCATATTGGTCAGGATGTCCCTGTTGTGCACAGGAGGATGTCCCTGTGGTGAGCTGTGGGAAGGACGTCACTGTGCTGGACATGGGTGAAGATAACTCTGTGGTGGAAAGTAGGGAGGACCTCTCTCTGATGGACAGTGGGGAGGAAATCCCTGTAATGGAAAGTTGGGTGGACCTCCCTGTGGTGGACAGTGTGCAGAACATCCCTGTAGCGGACAACTGGGAGGACTTCCCTGTGCTAAACTTTGGGAATAATGTCCTATTTGTGGACAGTGGAAGGATGTCCATGATGTGGACAAGGGGAGTACGTCCCTATGGTGGACAGTGGGGAGGGCCTCCCTGTAGTAGACATGGATAGGATGCCTCTGTGGTGGACAATGGGGAGGACATCCCTGTTTAAAGTGTGGAGGTCATCCTTGTGGTGGACACTGGGGAGGACATATCTCTGGTGGATAGTGGGAAGAATGTTCCCGTGGTGGACAACGGAAAGCACCTCTCTGTGGTGTACAATGGGAAGGATGTCCCACTGGTGGACAGTGGAGAGGATGTACCTGTGGTGAACAGTGGAAAAGACGTTCTATGGTGGACAGTGGGAAGACTGTCCCTGTGGTGGAGAGCAGAGAGGACCTCTCTGTGGTGGACAGTGGGAAGGATATATCAGTTGTGGACAGTAAAAGGATGTCCCTTTTGTGCACATTGTGTAATATGTTCCTCTGGTGAACAGAGGGAAGGACATCCCTGTGGTGGACAGTGGTGAGGATGACCCTGTTGTGGACAGGGGTAAGGACGCCCCTGTGGTGGACAGTAGGGAGGACCTCACTTTGGGAGGCAGTGGGAATGATGTCCCTATGGTGGACAATGCAAATTATGTCCCTGTGGTGGACAGTGGTCAGGACATCCCTCTTATTCACAGGAGGATGTCCTTGTGGTGAACAGTGGGGAGGACCACACTCTGGTGGACTGTGGGGTAGGATGTCTCATGTGGTACACTGTGGGGAAGATGTCTGTGTTGTACAGTGGGAAGGATGTCCCTTTGGTGGACAGTGGGAAGGACCTTTATGTTGTGGACAGTGGGATGGATGTCCTTATGGTGGACAGTGTGGAGTATGTCCCTTTTGTGTACAATGGGATGGATGTTTCTGTAGTGGACAGTTGGGAACATATTTGTGTGGTGGACAGTTAGGAAGACATCCCTGTGGTAAACAGTGGGAGGGAAATTCTTTTTGTGGACAGCGAAAAGATGTCCATATAGTGGACAGTTGGGAGGACCCCTCTGTCTTGGACATTGGGGAGGACATTTCTGTTGTGGACAGTGGGAAGGACGTATCTGTGGCAAAATTTGGGGAGGACAACCCTTTGGTGGACAGTGGGGAGGATGTTTCTGTGGTGGAAAGTGGGAGGAATGTCCCTGTGGTGGACAGTGTGCAGAACGTCCCTGTAGTGGACAATGGGGAGGACACCCCTGTGGTACAATATGGGAATAATGTCCTTTTTGTGGACAGTGGAAAGATGTCCATGTTGTGGACAAGGAGAGTACGTACCTATGGTGGACAGTGGGGAGGACCTCTCTGTGGTGGACATGGGTAGGATGTCTCTGTGGTGGACAGTGGGGAGGACAGCCCTGTTTAAAGTGGGGAGGTCATCCTTGTGGTGAACAGTGGAGAGGACATTACTGTGGTGGAGAGTGGGAAGAATGTCCCTGTGGTGGACAGCAGAAAGGACCACTCTGTGGTGTACAATGAGAAGGACGTCCCTCTGGTGGAGAGTGAAGAGGATGTACCTGTGGTGGACAGTGCAAAGGACGTTCTATGGTTTACAGTGGGATGACTGTCCCTGTGGTAGAGAGCATTAAGGACCTCTCTGTGGTGGACATTGGGAAGGACATCCCTGTTGTGGACAGTAAGTGGATGTCCCTTTTGTGCACATTGGGGAACATGTCCCTCTGGTGAACAATGGGAAGGACATCCCTGTGGTGGACAGTGGTGAGGACAACCCTGTGGTGGACAGTGGTAAGGATGCCCCTGTGGTGGACAGCAGGGAGGACCTCACTTTGGTGGACAGTGGGAATGATGTCCCTGTGGTGGACAATGCAAAGTATGTCCCTGAGGTGCACAGTGGTAAGGACATCCCTGTTGTGCACAGGAGAATGCCCTTGTGGTGGACAGTGGGGAGGATCACACTCTGCTGGACTGTAGGGTAGGATGTCACTGTGGTGGAAACTGGAAAGGATGTCCATGTGGTGGACAGTGGGGAAGATGTCTGTGTTGTGGACAGTGGGAATGATGTCCCTTTGGTGGACAGTGGGAAGGATGTCCATGTGGTGGACTGTGGAGGAGGAACTCTTTGGGGTGGACAGTTGGGAGGATGTCCCTGTGGTGGACAGTGGGTAGGACCTTTCTGTTGTGGACAGTAGGATGGATGTCCTTGTGGAGGACAGTTGGGAGTATGTCCCTGTTGTGTACAGTGGGATGGATGTTTTTGTAGTGGACAGTTGGGAACATATTTGTGTGGTGGACAGTTAGGAAGAAGTCCCTGTTTTAAACAGTGGGAAGGAAGTCCTTTTTGTGGGAAGTGAAAGGATGTCCATGTGGTGGACAGTGGGAAGTAAGTCTGTTTTTTGGACAGCAAAAGGATGTCCATGTGGTGGACAATGGGAAGGACGTCCCTGTTGTAGACAGTGGGGAGGTTCTCACTGTGGTGGAGAGTAAGTAGGACATACCTGTGGTGGACTGTGGGGAGGACGTGTCTGTTTTGGACAGCTGAGAGGACGTTTCTGTGGTGGACAGTGTGAAGGACGTCCCTGTGGTGGACAGCAGGGAGGACCTTTCTGTGGTGGACCGTGGTAAAGATGTCCCTGTGATAGACAGTGATGAAGATGTTTCTGTGGTGGACAGTGGAAAGTACGTCCCTTTTGTGGATATTGGGAAGGATTTCCCTGTGGTGAACAGTGGAAAGGATATTACTGTGGTTGACAGTGGAGAGGACCTCATCATGGTGAAAGTGTACAGGACGTCACAGTGGTGGACAATGGTGAGGACTTCCCTGTTGTGGATAGTGGGAAGGAGGTCACTGTGGTGGACCATGCAAAGGACATGCCTGTTTTGGACAGGGTGGAAGACATTCCTGTGGTGGACAGTAGAGAGGACTTCCCTGTGGTGGACATTCAAGGACATATGTGTTGTGAACTGTCGGAAGGACGTCTCTGTTTTGGACACTGGGAAAGAACACCTTGTGGTGAACAGTGGGAAGGATGTACCTCTGGTTGACATTTTGGAGTAACTCCCTGTGGTGGACAGTGGGAAAGATGTCCCTGTGGTGGAGAGAGGGGAGGTCGTCACTTAGGTGGACAGTGGTAAGAACATTCCTGTGGTGGATAGTAGAGAGGTCCTTTCTGTGGTGAACAGTGGCAAGAATGTCCCTGTGGTGGAGAGTGAGAAAGACATTTATGTTGTGGATTTTGGGAAGGACACACATGTTGTGGACATTGGCAAGGACCTCAGTGTGTTCTACAGTGGCAAGCATGTCCCTCTGGTGGACAGTGGGGAGGACCACCATGTGGTGGACTGTGGGTAGTATGTTCCTGTGGTGGACACTGGGAAGGACGTCCCTGTAGTAGACAGTGGAAAGAAAATCCCTGTTGTGGACAGTGGGGAAGTCCTCCCTGTGTTGGACAGTGGAAAGGACATCACTTTGATGGACAGTAGAGAGAAACTCCCTGTGGTGTACAGTGGGAAGGATGTCCCTGTGGTGGACATAGGAGAGGACATCATTTAGTGAACATTGGGAAGTATGTTCCTGTTGTGGACAGCAGGGTGTACCTTTCTGTGCTGGACAGTGGGAATGACATGCCTGTTGTGGACAGTGAGGAGGACGTCAATTGGTGGAAAGGACATCCCTGTGGTGGACAGTAGAGAGGACTTTCCTGTGGTGGACAGTGAGAAGTAGGTCCCTGTGGTGGACATTGGAAGGACATATATGTTGTGGACTGTCAGAAGGACGTCCCTGTTGTGGACATTGGGAAAAACCTCCTTGTGGTGAACAGTGGGAAGGACATCCCTATTGTGAACAGTGGGGAGGAACTCCATGTGGTAGAAAGTGGGAAGTATGCCCCCGTGGTGGAGAGTGAAGGTCGTCACTTAGGTGGACAGTTGAAAGGTGTACCTTTGTTTGACAGTGGGAAGGACGTTCCTTTGTTGGACAGTGGGAAGGATTTCCCTGTGGTAGACAGTGGGTAGGATGTCCCTGTTGAGGGCAGTGTGTAGAACATCTTTGTTGTGGACAGTGGGAAGGACATTCCTATTGTGAACAGTGGGGATGATATTTCTGTGGTGGACAGTGGGAAGGACATCCTTGTTGTGGACAGTGGGAATGACATCCCTATGGTGGACATTGGGAAGGATATCCCTATTGTGGACAGTGGGAAGGATGTCCCTGTGGTGGACAGTGGGAAGGGTGTCCCCTTGGTGGACAGTGGGGTGGACATCACTGTGGTGAACAGTAGTGAAAACGTTTCTGTGGTGCACAGGAGAACGTCTCTTTAGTGGACCATAGGAAGGATTTCCCTGTTGTGGAGAGTGCAGAGGACATCTCTGGGGTGGACAGTGGTGAGGATGTCCCTGGTATTCACTGGAAGATATCCTTATGGTTCACAGTCATGAGAATGTCCCTGTTGTGAACAGGAGATTGTTCCTGTGGTGAACAGTAGGGAGGATGCCCCTATCTTTAACAGTGGGAAAGAACACCCCAGTGGTAGACATTGATGAAGACAACCCTGTGGTGGAGAGTGAGGAAACATCCCTGTGTTGGACAGTGGGGTTTAAGTCTCTGTGGTAGATGGGGGAAGGATGTCACTGTGGTGGATAATTTGGAAGATGTCCCTGTGGTGAAAAATTGTAAGGACGTCCCTTTGACGGACAGTGGGAAGGACGTCCCTGTGGTAGACAGTGTTGAGGACATCCATGTGATGGAGAGTGGGGAGGATGTCCATGTGGTGGACAGTTGGAAGGACATCACTGTGGTGGACACTGGAAATGACGTCCCTTTGGTGGACAGTGGAAAGGATATCCCTGTGGTGGACATTGGGAAGGATGTCTTTTTGTGGAGAGTGGAAAGGACCTCCCTGTGGTGAACAGTGTGGAGGATGTCCCTGTGCTGGACAGTGGGAAGGACATCACTGTGGTGGACAGTGGTGAGGACATTTCTGTGGTGCACAGGAAAATGTTATTTTGGTGGACGATGGGAAGGATGTCCCTGTATAGGAGAGTGCAGAGGACATCTCTGTGGTGGACAGTGCTGAGGACATCTATGGTGTGCACCAGAAGATGTCCCTGTGGTGCACATTTGTGAGGATGTCACTGTAGGGCACAGGAGGATTCCCTGTGGTGCACAGTGGGGAAGATGTCCCTGTTTTTTACAGTGGGGAGGACGTCCCTGTGTTTGACCTTTGAGAGGAAATACCTGTGGTGGACTGTGGGAAGGACGTCGCTGTGCTGGACATTGGTGAAAGAATTTCACTGTAGTGGACAGTGGGGATGATGGCCTTGTGGACAGTGGGGAGGATGTTCCTGTGGTGCACAAGAAAACATCTCTTTGGTGGACAGTGGGAATGATTTCCCTGGAGTGGAGAGTGCAGAGGACATCTCTGCAATGGACAGTGGTAAGAACATTTCTGTTATGCACAGAAGAATGTCCGTGTGGTATACAGTGGAAAGGATGTTCCTGTGGTGAACAGTGGGAAGGATTTCCCTGTGGTGAACATTGGTGAGGACAACCCTGTGGTAAATAGTGGTAAGGATGTCCCTGTGGTGGACAGTAGGGAGAAACTTTCTGTGGTGGACAGTGGGTAGGATGTCCCTGTGATGAAAAGAGGGGAGGTAGTCACTGAGGTGGTCAGTGGGAAGGACATCCATGTGGTATAGAGTGGTGAGTACTTCACTGTAGTGCACACTGAGGAGGACATCCCTATGGATTACACTGTGGATGACATCCATGTGGTGAACTATGGGGAGGACCTTTCTGTGGTGAACGGTGGGGAGGACCTCCCTGTGGTGGACATTGGGGTGGATGTCCATGTAGTCAACAGTTGGAAGGACGTCCCTGTGGTGGAGTGTGGGAAGGACATTTCTTTGGTTTTCAGTAGGGAGGACATCCATGTTGTTAACAGTGGGGAGGACGTCCCTGTGGTGGACAGCAGGGAGGATCTCTCTTTGGTTGACAGTGGGAAAGATGTCCCAGTGATTGACAGTGATGAAGATGTTTCTGTGGTGGACAGTGGATTGGATGTTTTTGTGGTGGACAGTGGAGAGCAACTTTCTGTGGTGGACAGTGTGGTGGACATGCCTGTGATGGACAGTGGAGAGTACCTCACTGTGGTGGACAGTGGGAAGGATGTCCCTGTAGTGGAGAGTGGGGAGGACGTCCCTCTGGAGAACAGTAGTGAGGATGTTCCTGTGGTGGACACTGGGGAAAAAGTATCTGTGGTGGTAAGTAAAGAGGACATCACTGAGGTATACAGTGATAAGGATTCCCCTGTGGTGGACAGCAGGGAAGATATCACTTTGGAGGACAGTTCGAAGGACGGCCCTGTGGTGGACAATGCAAAGTATGTCCTCTTGGTGCACAATGGTGAGGACATCCCTGTTGTACACTGGAGGATGACTTTGTGGTGGACAGTGGGGAGGACCACACTCTGGTGGTCTGTTGGGTAGGATGTCCCTGTGGTGGACAGTGGGAAGGACGTCCATGTGGAGGACAGTGCGGAAGATGTCCGTGTTGTGGGCAGTAGGAAGGGTGTCTCTTTCGTGAACAGTGGGAAGGACGTCCCTGTAGTGGACTGTGGGGAGGAACTCCTTGGAGTGGACAGTTGGGAAGATGTCCCTGTGGTGGACAGTGGATAGGACCCTTCTGTTGTGGACAGTTGGATGGACATCCTTGTGGAGGACAGTGAGGAGTACATCCCTGTTGTGTACAGTAGGATGAATGTTTCTGTAGTGGAGAGTTGGGAACATATTTGTGTGGTGGACAGTTAGGAAGAAGTCCCTGTTTTAAACAGTGGGAAGGAAGTCCTTTTTGTGGACAGCGAATAGATGTCCATGTGGTGGACAATGGGAAGGACGTCCCTGTTGTAGACAGTGGGGAGGTTCTCACTGTGGTGGACAGTAAGTAGGACATCCCTGTGGTGGACACTGGGGAGGACGTTTCTGTTTTGGACAGCTGAGAGGACGTTACTGTGGTGGACAGTGTGAAGGACATCTCTGTGGTGGACAGAAGGGAGGACCTCTCTGTGGTGGACAGTGGTAAAGATGTCCCTGTAATAGACAATGATGAGGATATTTCTGTGGTGGACAGTGAAAAGGACTTCCATGTTGTGGACAATGGTGAGGACCTCCCTGTCATGGATATTGGGAAGGACGTCCTTGTGCTGAACAGTGGAAAGGATGTTTCTGTGGTGAACAGTGTAGAGAACCTCCTCATGGTGGAAAGTGGAAAGGACATCACAGTGTTGGACAGTGGTGAGGACGTTTCTGTGGTGGACAGTGGTGAGGAAGTTTCTCTGGTGCAAAGGAAAATGCCCCATTGGTGGACAGTGGAAAGTACATCTCTGTGGTGGACAGTAAAGAGAAACACACTGTGGTGGACACAGGGAAGAACATTTATGTTGTGGACAGTGTGCAGGAAATCCCTGTTGTTGCTATTGGGAAGGACCTCCTTGTGGTGAACACTGGGAAGGATATCTCTCAGGTGGACAGTGGGGAGGACATCCCTGTGGTGGACATGGGGAAGGACATCCCTGTTGCAGATAGTGAAGAGGACTTTTCTGTGTTGGACATTTGGGAAGACATCCCTGTGGTGAATAGTGGGAAAGACGTTTCTTTGGTGAATAGTGGGGAGGATGTCCCTCTCGTGGAGAATGTAGAGGACATCTCTGGGGTGGAGAGTGTTGCTGACATTGCAGGTGTGCAAAGGAGGATGTCCCTGTGGTGCACAGTGGTGAGGATATAACTGTTGTGCATAAGACAATGCTCCTGTTGTGCAAAGTGGGTAGGATGTCCCAGTGGTAAACAGTGAAAAATATGTCACTGTGGTGGACAATTTGGAGGATGTCCCTGTGGTGTACAGTGGGAAGGACGTCCCTTTGGTGGACAACAAGGAGGACTTCTCTATGGTGGACTGTATGAAGGACGTCCTTGTGGTGGTCATTGGGATGATGTCCCTGTGGTGGACAGTGGGGAAGATGTATCTGTGGTGGACAGTTGAAAGATGTACCTTTGGAGGACAGTGGGAAGAACGTCCCTTTGGTGGACAGTGGGAAGTACATTCCTGTGGTAGACAGTGGGTAGGATGTCCCTGTGGAGGGCAGTGGGTACAACATCTCTGTGGTGGACAGTGGGAAGGACATCCATGTTGTGTACAGTGGGGAGAATATTTCTCTGGTGGACAGTTGAAATGACGATCCTGTCGAGGACAGTAGAGAGGACCTCCATGTTGAGGAGTTTGGGGAGGACCACCCTGTGGTAGACAGTGGGTAGGATGTCCTGTGGTGGACACTGGGAGGACATCCCTGTGGTGGAGAGTGGAAAGAACATCCCATTATGGACAGTGGGGAGGATGTCAGTATGGTGGACAGTGGAAAGAACATCACTTTGATGGACAGTAGAGAGGACCTCCCTGTGGTGAACAATGGGAAGGAGGTCCCTGTGGTGGACAGTGGGAAGGACATTTAAGTTGGGGACTGTGGGAAGAACATCTCTGTTGTGGACATTGGAAAAGACCTCCTTGTGATGAACTATGGAAAGAATGTCCCTCTTGTGGACAGAGGGAAGGACATCACTTAGGAGGACAGTAAAAAGGACATCTCTGTGGTGTTGGGAGCCGTGGTAAGCGGTGACAACATTCGCCATTACAAGATGGCGCGGGCATCCTGTCCTCCCACAAGTAAACAACTTACTACGCAGGTGCAAAAGGCAAAAAGTGCGCCAAAGTCACTGCCCATCCCAGGGTGTAACATGGGTAATGAGTGAACAGCCAATCAGAAGTGAACATGCCACTCTAGGGTGTATATAAGCAGTGCCTTTTCCGGGCTTAGCATCTTCCATTTCTGCTGATACAAGATTAAAGCTTCGTTGTAGTAACCACCCGAACACTGTCTCACGTGTCTCTTTCGTGGGCAAAAGGGGACTCAGAGGGGCACGGAACATCTGGAGCCAAAACCTGGGAATTTCAAGGCGCCACAGAGACCCCCCGAAATTCGGGGCGGGTTAAAAGACTACAGGATCGAGGTATGTCTCTGAGAGATATGTTTGGGGTGGAAGCCTTCATTGCCGGCGGATTCTCACCCATTGCCGCCGCTGCAATAGTTGGCCTCTTGCTTGCGTTGCTTTCACTTTTAGCTTATTTGTGTTGGGGGGATCCAACTCGCAGCACAGCTATTAGTACAAGTCAAGAGGTTTCAGGAAAGATCCACTCCAGGCTATCAGAAACAGTGCGTGTTAGCCAGCATCAGGCCAAGGAGCCTGGGGAAAAAGATAAGGCCAAAGAGCCTGGTCATAGGAAAGAGTACTCAAAAGGAACAGAGGCCACTGCAGGGCCTATTAACACTAAGGCCGCTTCACTGGCTGGTGGAGAGAGGGTGGAGGTCAAAAGGACCCCCCCCCCATATCCCATTAAGGAGCTTGCCACCACAGATCTTAGCAGCTCCAAAGAAGAAAGCCTAGAACAGGAGGCAGCTGCCTATGCAAAGGATGGCCTTTCTGAGATAAGACTGAGAAAGACCTTGAGCCCCTCGGCCCTGCCCTTGCCTCCGGCCTATGCCTCGGGTGGCACCTCTAATTCATTTCTCAGCCCAGGAAATCGGAGGCAGCTACAACTGGCATTTCCGGTCTTTGAAGCGGCAGAAGGAGCCTGTGTTCATGCCCCAGTAGAGTATAGCCAAGTCAAAGAATTAGCTGAGGCAGTACGCGCATATGGAATTGGGGCTAATTTTACTATATCCCAAGTGGAGAGGTTAAGTGCAGCTGCTATGATGCCAGGAGACTGGCAGGACACAGTGAAGGCGGTACTTAACAATATGGGCCAATACCTAGAGTGGAAGGCCTTGTGGCACGAGGCACTACAAGCACAAGCCAGGATTAATACAAACACTGAGGGACAGCAATTATGGACTTTTGACATGCTGGCTGGAGTTGGCGTACATGCGAACGACCAGACCACTCATACCTGGCAGGTCTACGCACAGATAGCATCAGCTACAATAAAGGCATAGAAGTCTCTCCCTAGGAAGGAAGGCAGTAACCTTTATTTGTCCAAGATAATTCAGACATCGAATGAGTCTTTTTTCTGATTTTATGTGTCATAAGGATTTAAGTACTTTACAGACCTCATACCCCTTATTATTAAACACCTTGGAACAGTGGGGTCTGCATGTTGCTACTGAGAAAGTACAATTTTCAGAAATTGGCTCCTTTTTAGGGACGGTTATCTATCCAGAAAAGATAATTCCTCAGAAATTGGAGATTCGTAGAGACCATTTACATACTTTGAATGATTTTCAGAAATTATTAGGTGATATAAATTGGTTAAGACCATTTTTAAAAATTCCCTCGGCCGAGCTGAAACCTTTATTTGATATTTTAGAAGGAGATGCTGATATTTCCTCACCAAGGACATTAACACCGGCTGCGAGCCATGCTCTGCAAGTAATAGAAAATGCGTTACAAGTTGCCCAGTTGAAACGCATAGATGAAACCAAAACCTTTGACTTTTGTGTTTTTAAAACCAGACACTTACCAACTGCTGTATTATGGCAAGAGGGGCCTTTGTTATGGATTCATCCCAATGCTTCTCCCGCAAAGACTATTGAAATGTATCCAGATTCAGTTGCTCAGCTTGCCCTTCGTGGACTAAAAGCAGCCATTACTCATTTTGGAAGGGAGCCTAAGGTTTTGAGGGTGCGTTATACTACCCATCAAGTCCAAATATTAATGGCGACCTCTGATGTTTGGGCAGTGCTGGTTACTTCCTTCAATGGTCAAATAGATAATCATTATCCTAAGCATCCCATTTTACAATTTGCCTTAACTCAAGCTATCATTTTTCCACATATTGTGTCTCAGGAGCCACTCCCAGATGGAATGGTGGTTTATACGAATGGGTCTAAAACAGGAGTGGGTGCCTATGTGGTTAATGCTAAGGTTACATCCAAACAATACTATGAAACCTCACCTCAAATTGTGGAATGCTTAGTGGTGTCAGAGGTTCTGGAAATCTTTCCAGGTCCCTTAAATATTGTTTCAGATTCCTTCTATGTGGTTAATGCAGTGAAAGCATTAGAAGTTGCTGGGTTAATTAAGACATCTAGCAGACTTGTAGAAGTTTTTCAAAAGATTCAGCTTACCTTGGTTAATAGAAGATTCCCTGTCTTTATAACTCATATTAGGGCTCACTCAGGCTTGCCAGGACCTATGTCCCGTGGAAATGACCTGGCAGATCAAGCCACAAAGTTGATTGCAATTGCCCTCTCACCAAAATTGGATTTGGCTAAAGCCTTTCACAAAAGGTTTCATGTGACAGCTGAGACGCTACGAGGTCAATTTAACATTACTAGAAAGGAGGCTAGAGATATCGTGACTCAATGCCAAAACTGCTGTCAATTCCTACCTGTTCCCCATACCGGAATTAACCCTCAGGGAATTAGGCCATTACAGATTTGGCAAATGGATGTTACCCACATCCCATCCTTTGGCAAATTACAATATTTGCATGTCTCCATTGATACCTGTTCTGGAGTTATGTTTGCCTCTCCATTGACTGGAGAAAAGGCGGCCCATGTTATTCAACATTGTCTCGAAGCTTGGAGTACCTGAGGAAAGCCTAAAATCCTTAAAACGGAAAATGGACCAGCCTACACTTGTCAAAAATTTCAACAATTTTGTCGCCAAATGGAGGTGGCACACCTGACGGGTCTTCCTTACAACCCTCAGGGACAGGGCATCATTGAGCGTGCTCATCATACCCTTAAAACTTATTTGATAAAACAAAAAGGAGAAGTTGAGGAAGCTCTGCCCATGGTGCCATGGGTTACTGTTTCTCTGGCACTTTTTACACTCAACTTTTTGAATTTGGACAGTCAGGGCAATACAGCGGCTGATCGCCATTGCCTGGAACCAACTAGGCCAAAAGAAATGATAAAATGGAAAGATATTTTGACTGGTCAATGGAAAGGCCCAGATCCTATTTTAATAAGATCCAGGGGAGCAGTTTGTGTTTTTCCACAGGAAGAAGACAACCCATTTTGGCTGCCAGAGCGACTGACGTGGCGGCTCACGGTTCCTGAAAATGACCCCCCCAAAGGATTCATCTGAAGATGCTCGCAGTTCTCACTTGGACTCTCCTAAATTGGGTTCCTAGTATATATAGTGAATTTAGATGGCTATCCTATCTGCTTTTCCAAAACCTACTCCCTTGCCTTCTTAAGAGGCGCCGCTTCTACTAAACAGAATTTCTCCTATACCCTTAACTGTAATGCCTCACTCCAGTTTGTGTGTATCCTCCATTTCTTTTCATCCTATCCAACAACTCCTTTAATACTTCTACCTATGTAACTTGCTTTATGTCCCAGTGCCGGTCTGCTCTTGTCTATAAGCAGGCCCTAATAGCCAGTATACCACTTGGATTCCTGTTCAGACGTCTGGAACCTTGACCTTATTTTGACAGAAGACAGATTTTGATATAACTGCAGCCATTATCACTGCTGTTGCCATCTCTGCAGCTGCAGCTGTGACAGCCAGCATGGCCTTGGCTGATCAGGTTACAGCAGCTACTGTTGTTAATCAAATTTCAGAAAAGACCTCTGAGGCTTTGACCACTCTACAGAAAGTGGATGCATACTTGGCATCAGGCATCCTGTTGGTCAATCAGAGAGTTGATTTGCTCCAAGCCCATGTGGAGCAGCTCACGGATGTGGTTCAAATGAGCTGCATGTCAGCAACCCCACATCTATGTATTACACCTCTGAGATTTATGAATGATATATTTATTCAAAGCCATAATCTTTCTGCTTATTTACAAGGGAATTGGACTAGGGAGCTGGACCAGATGCAGCAGCAATTGCAGGTCTGGATTTCGAGCCTTAATGGAACACGAGTGGACCCTGTTACCCCTGGCGATTTTACTTCTTGCCTTACCTCTGCCTTTTCTTTCTTTCTTAAAGGGTGGGGATAGGCCTGTTTGGTGCAGCCCTATGTTGTGGATTAGTGTTCATGTTATGGTTGGTCTGTAAGCTCAGAGCCCAACAGAAATGTGACAAGGCCGCTATCACCCAAGCACTAGCAGCCTTGGAGCAAGGATCTCCCCCTGAAATTTGGCTATTTATGCTAAGAAAGTAACTGATGACTGAGACCCTCAGTCGATGCACCCCAAGGGTTCAGCCCATTGTACTGGGTCGATGAGAGGTCTAAGTCCAGCCAGCTCTTGCCTGAATAACTGTGGTACCTGAATATTTAGAGGTGTTTGGGAGTGGGTACTCGACAGGGAATGTTCCACGAATGTGGATAGATTTCCTGAAAGTATGCCTGATTGCACAAAGTTTTGATGCCAAAACCTCCTCTCCGCACACAGACGGCCGCTGGGCGCTCCAGAGTGGAGGCTCCCTTTCCCTGACAAAAATGCATTGAGATGGGTATGGGAAGTATTACTCATTGCACAGTGACAAGAGAAGAAACCCATTACAATATCTCATTTTGCACAGGGGATCAGGCCTCTGTTTTCCCTCACTGAGTTGGTGCCGCTTGATAGGCAAAAGGCTGTTCCATCTTAATAATATAAATAGGGGGAGATGTAGGGAGCCACAGTTAGCGGTGATAACATCCGCCATTACAAGATGGCGCTGGCATCCTGTGCTCTCACAAGTAAACAACTAACTGCGCAGGTGCAAGAGGTGAAAGCACGCCAAGCCACTGCCAATCCCGAGGCGTAACAAGGGGTGATGAGTGAACAGCCAATCCGAAGTGAACATGCCTCTCTAGGGTACATATAGCAGTGCCTTTCCCGGGCTTGGGGTCTTTCCACTTCTGCTGATACAAGAATAAAGCCTTGCTGTAGTAACCACCTGAACACTGCCTCACATGTCTTTTTTGCAGGTGAAGGGGACACAGAAGGGGCCCGGAATATCCTAGTTTTTGTAGATACCTTCTCAGAATGGGTGGCGGTTTTTCCTGTCAGGACTGAGACTGCCCAGGTGGTGGCTAAAAAGATTTTGGAAGAAATCTTTCCCAGATTCGGGATCCCCAAGGTAATAGGCTCTGGCAATGGCCCTGCCTTCATTGCCCAGGTAAGTCAGGGACTGGCCAAGGCAATGAGGTTTGATTGGAAATTACATTGTGCTTATAGACCTCAAAGCTCAGGACAGGTAGAAAGGATGAATAGGTCTCTAAAGGATTTCACTAAAAGAGACCTTAACTAAATTGGCTTTGGAGACCTGCGGAAATGACTGGACATCTCTCCTACCTTTTGCTTTTTTCTGAGTATGGAACACTCCTGGGAGGTTTGGGCTTACTCTGTTTGAACTTCTCTGTGGCAGTCCACCTCCTCTCACTGAGGCAGGGGGAATACATGACCCTGATGCTCCCTTTTCTCAGCCTCTGTATGCTAGACTCAAAGCTCTTGAGTTGTTCCATCAGCAGGCATGGAAGCAGCTCCAGGAGGCATACACTACCTCAGATACTTTGGTGCCTCATCAGTTCCAAGTTGGAGATGCTGTTTATGTCTGACTCCACCAGACCAGGAATCTAGAGCCTCGCTGGAAAGGACCTTATCTGGTACTGCTGACTACACCTATGGCTGTCAAAGTAGAAGGAATCCCCCCTGGATCCATGCATCCCATGTCAAGAAGGCCCAGGCTCCAGACCCTCAGGAATGGAGGGTGAAAAGAACTGCTAATCTTTTTAAACTTAGGGTGGTGTGTACAATGGGAAGAGGGGACCCCTTATAACTCCCATGCCCCTCAAAAGCTGATTTGGCAAATCTCATCACAAACTGGTGAGGTAGTGGGGTCCATCTCCAGAACAGCTCCATCACACACCTGGTGGCCTGACATGGTCTTTGACTTCTGCCTATTAGTTGCCTGATTAGACTCGTGGGACATCCCTGAGTTTGGTCCTGATAAGTTACCGGTGTTATCTGAGGCTACCCACTCCCAAGGAACCGGTTCCTTGGGCTGTGCCAGACCCTGGTCACAGTGTCAGCTGTGTTGACTCCCTTCTATGTGTGCCCCCATGACAGGCACAGAGAGGGAGGTATGTGCCATTCTCTGACGCCACTTGCAACAGAGGGCAGTGCAATCCTATAGTCATCTACTTTACTGAGAAGGGTAAATTGTTCACTGACTGGATTCCAGGGTGCATGTGAGGAATCCAGTTTTATGTGTCTGGCATTGATCCCGGAGTTGCATTCTCCATATGGTTAAAAAATTGAAAGTCCAGCTGACCAACCCATAGGACCCAATAAAGTACTACCCAGGAAAGGCCCTTCAGCCCCAGTAACCCCACCCATTCAGTCAACAAACCTACCGGCTCCACCAGAACCCACTAGAAACACCCTCTCCCTGTCAGCCAGCCCAATATCAACTGTCAGCCAAACTGTAAGCAGTACTGATCAGAGACTTCTCAATTTGATCCAAGGGGCTGTAAAGGGGCAGTAAATGTCTTAAACAATTCTAACCCCAACATGACTGAGTCCTGCTGGCTGTGCCTGGCCTCAAGACCCCCTTATTATGAGGGGGTAGCAGTGTCTGGGAGATTGAACAGCACCACTAGCCATGAGGCCTGTACCTGGGGAACAGGGAGCAAATTAACCCTGGCTGAAGTTTTATGTAGGGGAACTTGTTTAGGAAACCCCCCCAGCAGCTTATCATCATCTGTGTTGTGAGACTAGTGAGAGTTCTAAAACCACTGACAATAGATATTTATTCCCTTGGATTGATAAGTGGTGGGCATGTGGCTCAGGATTGATACTTTTTGTATCTACTTCAATTTTCAGTGATAACCAAAGATAATTATGTCCTGGTACAGTTAGTGCCTAGAGTTTTGTACCACCCTCCAGATGCCTTTATAGATGAATTTAACTCCCATCCTAGACAGTTCAAGTGGGAGCCAGTCTCCTTGACTTAAGCGGTGATTTTAGGGCTAGGAGTAGCAGCTGGAGTTGGAACAGAGACAGCTGCCCTCATGCAGGGCCTTCAGTATTTCGAAGAACTTAGGTCAGCCATGGATGAAGATCTTAGGGCCCTCAAACAGTCAATTTCCAAACTAGAAGAATCTTTGACTTCCCTTTCTGAAGTAGTGTTACAAAGTAGGAGAGGATTAGATCTGCTGTTTTTGAAGGACGGAGGTCTTTGTGCCACCTTACGTGAAGAGTGCTGCTTTTACATGGACCATTCTGGAGTAATTAGAGACTCTATGAATAAACTTAGAGAAAGGTTAGACAAAAGACAGAAAGACCAGGAAGCAAAACAGGGATCATTTGAAAATTGGTTTGGCAGGTCCCCACTGATGACAACTCTTGTATCCTCTCTTTTGGGACCCTTACTGAGTTTACTTTTACTCCTAATCATAGGTTTGTGTGTTCTAAACAAATTAGTAACTTTCATTAGAGAAAGAATTAGTGCTGTCCAGATATTAATGCTCAGATAGCAATACCAGTCAGTACCACGACAGGAGCTTGGAATTGAATAAGGTGATACTACAAATTAAAGTTCTAAGATGAGAAACTTACATATGAAGACCCCCTCCCTGGGGAGACCCTCACTCAAGTCTTGGGAAGTCATGGCCACTCAAAAACTCGCAAGACACCAAATCTGGATGCAAACAGCAGAGGCTTTATTTGGGAGAGTTAGCCGGCTAACGGTCAATTCATTTGCCCACACAGGAGCTGAATTGACAAAGACCAGCTGGCTGAGGGGCTTTTTAAAGGGGAAAACCACAAACCAGGGGAGTGAGGAGGGGGTGAGGGGCTGCTAAGGAAATATAACATAAAAATAGCAGAGAATTCCAGAGGAACCCAACCTAAGTGAGTCAGGGTCTGTATGTTCATTCTTTTCAAAAATGTGGTCTTGCCATGTCACTGTGACCTTGCCCTGTCATTGTGGCCTTGCCTTGTCACTTGCTCAACTATTTCTCAGTTGCTCCGGATGCAGCCCTGCCCTGTCATCATGCTTACTAGTATCTCAGTACCACCTAGATGACTTGCATTCTTTTCTTCCCTTTGTGCTTTAGCTGGTTCCTGAAACCAGCCAGTCTACATTTTTAGCTTTCATCAGAGAAAATTTTCCATGTCCTTTAAGGTGAGGCCTAAAGAAAAGCCTATATACATTTTATAAAATGATTTTTATAATTTTTCACTCTATACATAAAAGGAAAAAATTGGGACATGAAAGATAGAAAAATTTAAGTTGACCCCCTGAACCCTACTCTTAAAAGCAAAGACATAAAAACCTATAAGTCAAACACTGTGGCGCCTCAGTCCCAAGAAATTAGCTGACCATTTGAACAGATGGCCCTAACTAAAAAAGCCCTGAGATTAATGGTGTCAGGATAATATGGACCTGAGATAAGCCTGACTGTGCTTTGAACTAACAGCCCTGAGACAATTGGTACCAGGATGCTAAAAGTTTGAGATGAGCCTGACCCCTTTGAACCAGAGCTCATGATAAATAGTGTGAAGCTAGTCTGAAATAGCCAATTATAAAGTGACTCACCATCCATCTTAAGAATTTGAGATCAAATGTATCGATGACCTAGTGACCTGTTCCCCCTCCTTCCCCCTTCCCTAACTCCACCCCCACCTGGTTTGTAGATTCTCCCCTTAAAAATTGTAAAAATCTGTTGCTGGTGCTAATTTCCTCTACCCCTGCATGGGTTACGAGTGAAGGATGGGTGCCCTAGCATGCTAGTTTTGAGTAAACCTCTTGCTATTGCATGAAGCCATGTTTCTTGTGAGTGATTTGGGGTGTGTCTGCAGTTCTCCACAGATCATGAGGTTCTTTTCTTTGGGCTTTACAGTCCTAGAAAAATCTCTGTAACAAGGTGCTTTTATCTTAAAATTACAGCTAGAGAAGGCAAGAAATGTTGTTTGGTCTAAATATATAAGATGTGTTGTCACTTCATTTTTGTTTCTGATTGGTTTTAAAGATATGAATATTTTCTGCATGCCTTGGTTATAGATTATTGGCCTATAAGTTATTGGGTATGATTAAGAATTTACAACCTTGGTAACAGAAAGTTGACTTAAGATTGGTAACTCAGGGTTGGAGTCATTCAGAAATTGGATGTATAAAGATAAGATTTAAAAAACAGTGTCTCTTTAGTGAGATATTAAAAGCCGCACTATCATGCACTCATATTGAAGACCCCCAAAGTAGGGAGACCCTCACTCAAGTCTCGGGAAGTCACGGCCACCCACAAACTCTCACAAGACACCATGCCTGGATGTAATCAGCAGAGGCTTTATTAGGGAAGTTGGCCGGCAGTCAAACCATAAGCTCTCTCAAGAGCAGAGTTTGACCCAGAGTGTCAGGCTAAGGGGTCTTTTAAAGAGGAAAACCACAAACCAGGGGAGTGAGGAGGGGGTGAGAGGTTGTCAAGGATACATAACATAAAAATATCGGAACATTCCAGAGGAACCACCCTGAATGATTAGAGTCATGTGAAAATTACTCTGTGCACTCATTCTTCTCAAAAATGTAGTCTTACCATGTCACTGTGCCCTACCCTGTCATTTACCAACTATTTATTAACTATTTCTCACTTGCTCTGGCCATGGCCCAGTCATTGTGTTTCACCACCTAAGTGACTTACATTCTTTACTTTCTTTTTCTGTACAGCCAGTTCTCGAAACTGGCCTGGCTTGTTTCAGAGAAAATTTTCCATGTCCCTAAAAGAACTTTTAAAAAAAAGAATATATATATGTATGTGTGTGTGTGTGTATATATATATATATATATATATATATATATATATATGTATGTATATATGTATATATATACATACACACACATATATATTCTATAAAATGATTTTTATAATTTTTCACATTACAATATATAGGAATTGGCAGCAAAACTTTGTAACATAAAGCTAATCTACTTGGAGATTTTAGAGAAAATAGATTGTTTACATCATGAAAAATTGGTTCTATTTTTCAAAAATTTGGTTATACTTTAATATTGCAAAAGAAGCTTTAAGATATAGCTAAACTGCCAATATTCCATTGGCTACAGTTGGCAGTTCAATTGTGAGTTTGAGATTTTTTGATTTGCCCCTGTTTATAGAGAAAATGATACAGCACATGGAGTTAAATTAAAGTTTAAAAAAAAACTTACACTGCAATACAGGCCTAGTCTTTGGGTCAGACCTCAGAAAACAGGCTGAGATTAAGAACATTTACATTTGAATTAAGACAATGCAGACTGAACTCAGCAGAAGCTTAGGTGCCAAACATTCCTTTTGTCCTGGGTCTTCTAGACCAGCTCCTAGAAAGGTGTTTTCTGGAATGTTTTTTGCCTTGCTTGTTTCTTGCTGAAGAGGAGGGATAAATCTAAGACCCAAAGACATTCATAACAGTCTGTGGGCCAAGAGTTATAATGATTATGCTGGAGAAATTAAAATGATGCCTGCTTCCCTCTATGACATTATAACTGTACCTGCTGGTAAAATAATTATTCTATTGTTTTGGTTCTTTTGCATCTGCTTCCTTCCAAATTTGTTAAGAATAAGAATGAGATGGCTTCAGTTCAGCTAATGTATATTGGGTTCAATCTATTACTATCAAGAGATCTAATCTTAAGTTATATAAGAATTATTAGAGGACAAGGTTGCCTTCAGCTTGGCTTTTATCTGATACTCTCACTCAGCTAAAAAAAGATTGGTTATTGAATTAATTCAAAACAAAGTTCAAACTTAAGATTTATGAAACTAATAAGGCATTACAGTCTAACTTGCCTATTCCATCTGATATTCCAGTAAATACATATAAAATTATTATAGATCTAGAAGATTGTTTTTTATACCATTCCCTTACATTTCTGGTAAAGGTGGGAGGTGTGCATTCAGTAAATTAGCCTGTAATTTTTGAGAGCCCATGAAGCGATATCATTAGAAAGGTTTGCCTCAAAAAATGGTTAATTGCTTTATATTATATATATATAAATACTGCTGTTGCTTTAATACAAGAAATTAAGAGTTTGAATCTTTTAGTGTATATTATTCATTGTGTGATACTTTATTAGCTGATCTCACTGAAGGAGGTTTTTCTGCAAGCCTTTGCTCCAATATAATGAGCTTTAAAAATTTTGGAGTACTTGTTGCTCCAGAAAAGATTCAAAGACAGTATCTTTTTAGTATTTGAGAATTCAGTTATATCCTAAACAGATTATGGCACAGAAAATTCTAATAAAAATAGGTAGCTGGGGCTCAGCCGTTAAAGGCTAGACTCATAACTAAAAATATTTAACAGTTGAATTCCCAGCAACCATATGGTGGCTCACAACCATTTGTGGTGGGATCTAGTGACCTCTTCTGGCTTGTAGGTATATAAGCAAAAAGGAAATGGTTTGCTCTTAATTTGATTTGCATCTAATGATTTTCAAAAGTTGTTAAGAGATATTAATTGGCTAATACCTCATCTTAAGCTTACCATAGGAGGATTTGAACCTCTGTTTGATATTTTCAAGGGGATGCAAGTCCTAATTCCCCTTGACAATTAACTAATAAAGGAGAGATAGCTTTGCTGAAAGTAGAGTATGCTATTAGTTAACAACAGATAAATTATATAGACTATGATAAATTGTTGGTTGTTTGCATTATTGCTACTCATGTGCTCACAGCAGCCATTTGGCAAAAGAAACCATTAATGTGGATTTATCTTTCTTCATCTACAAGTTTGAACATCCTGTTATAAAATTATTATTGTGTTAATACAAGATTATAAGATAGAATCCTAAAAGCATTTTGGATAAAAGGTTTATTCCCTATTCCAAATAACAATTAAATTGGTTAATGAAAAATAATATTGCCAGGTGGTGGTGGCGCACACCTTTAATCCCAGCACTTGGGAGGCAGAGGCAGGCGGATTTCTGAGTTCGAGGCCAGCCTGGTCTACAGAGTGAGTTCCAGGATAGCCAGGACTACACAGAGAAACCCTGTCTCAAAAAAAAAGAAAAGAAAAGAAAAATAATATTTGGCCTATTACATGGCAAACTTTTTAGGCAAATTTGATGATCATTATCCAAAAGACAAGTTGTTACAGCTTTTCTCTATGCATGCTTTTATATTTCCTAAAATTTACTATGCATGCAGCCCATAGAAAAGATGTTTGCTGTATTTACTCTATTTCCAGATGCCTCATCTATTGAGAAGGCAGTATATGTAATTAGATCACATGTTTATTTTCTTGAGTTTCCCTGCTTCAATACAAATAGTTAAATTATGTGTTGTAGCCACTGTTTAAAATGCTGAAAAATCAAGCTTTCAATTTGTATACTCATAGCCAGTATATGGCTCATAATTTATAATTGCTTAAAATTGTTCCTTTTTTAGATATAGCTAATTCTCAAATTTTATTTATAAAAATACAGCTTAATTTAAGAAACATGTACTTTTTCTTAACTTTATAAGACATTTAAAAGCTCATTAGATTGTCTGAACCCCAGGATAATGCCAGAGCAGATTTGTATACTAGACATATTATAGGCCTTTCAAAAATAATTGGCCATAAAGTTTTATTCTTTACAGCATCAAAAAAGTAATAGCTTAAGACAACAATTTGGCATTTCTAGAAAGTGTGCAAGTTAAATTGCAAAAACTTATTCTCAGTATCTTCAATTTTTCATAATGGTGTTAAACCTTGAAGACTTATATGTAATCAATTTTGGCATTGATTATGTAATCATACGTAATCAATTTTAGATGTGACTCATTTTTGATTTTAAAAAATTAAAATATGTACATGTGACTTGACACCTTTTAGGCTTTCTAGTTGCAACTATTTTAACAAGAGAAGAAACTAAAAATATAATTAATTATTGCCTATATTATTTTCCTGTGCTTGGTGTTCCATATCAGAGACCCCTTAACTAATACTTGGTGTGGTCCCGATCCTATTTTAATTTGGGGTTGTGGGTCAGTCTACATTTTTTTTTTCAGAAAAAGAAAATAGAGCCTGATGGCTGCCTGAAAGACTGGTCCATCAAGTAGACACAGATCTTGAGCCTAATAATTATGATTCTTATGATGAAGATGGCTCAAAATCTTTATCAACCAGCTGGTTTAACTTGGCATATAATCTCCACTTTTACTGGAGAGTGTTTTTTATCATTACTTAAAGCCACCCACTATATACCTGGTGGCTAGACTTATGTCTGATCCCTGTTAATTAGCAGTCGGATTAGATACTGGAACATTTCCGCTCTCAAACTTACTTTCTACATTGCTTGGATAACCATGTTGCTTTTAACCTTTGAACCTTGTCTTTTAAGCAGATTGATTGCCCTCACATAGGATCACTCTCAGCAAGCTCAGCTATGAATCCTGGCAGTTACACATCACTGTGAAGAATTGCATCTAGTGCATGCCCACAGGTCCTTTGGCCTAAATGTGGTCTTGGTCTAAAGAGTGTGCCAATGATGGGCGGTTAGTCAACAACAGGTAAGAGTGTCTTGAGCTCCTATAAACCTAAGACGGAGGCATACATCAATATGCTATGTATGTTTTCCTCAAAGACGGGTAATATAGGAGTAATATAAATGCCAACCTAAGCCAAACACAGTCGCCCGGCCATTCAAGACCCTAGATGGGATGAAACTTTGTGCCCAGTCCAGATATTGGCACTGCCATCTTTAAAAATTAAGGGGGGAACTGTGCCCTCTCCCACAGCCTTGAGAAGGCTTTCAAGTCATTTACCACAGTAGACCAAACAACAATAGGACCTAGGAGGCATTGCATTGCCGGCCTTGGTGCCCTGGAGTCTGCTACAGGAGCTAGAAGAATGGACCGCCTGCTGAGCTTGCCTTGACACCTCCAGGCTGCTATCCCCTCACTCAGCCACTGGGCTGAAACAAGAAGAGATTCTGGGGGTGGGGCTTCCCCCTTTATATGTGAAAGCAAAATATTAAACTTTGGGCCTTGATCAGAATAGGTTATCTTGGCCTCATGTTTTCTCTCGACCTCCATTCCCCTTTCATCCCCAGCCTTCCTCTCAGGTGAACCCGGTTACCCATAGCTGCTGGCAGCTACACAGGTCATGTATTTAAGACCCAACTTCCTTAGAAGTGTGACACACACAATCTAGTAAGTTTCCAGAATTAATTGGAAACATTGGCCATTGAAGAAACTGAGAACAAATGAATCCTAATGTCTTTTAGGAACATAAAATTAGAATGGGCTGGCTTGATAGCCAGTGGTCTAATGTTAATAGCAATTATCTGGTTAAGAAAAAGAAGGAGGGTATGTTTCTTTGAAGTCACAATCTTCATTTTTGTACTTGGTAAATTATTAACCATTCTATTAGAAAAAATAATGAGGAGAGGTAGATTAAATGGCAAAGGCATAGTTAGAAAAAAAAAAAGAAAAAGAAAGGCCTTTTGATGGCTTTGGCCATGGGGATGAGATAGGTATGGATTAGAAGTAGAAGCTTATTTCCTCAGCTTATTTCTTTTTACCACCACATAAAGTAGACATGGTTCTAAGCACAGTGCAAGGACAGTAAGACTATTCCATCCCCTTCAACTAAAGATATTGGGAATGTGTAAAAGTCTCAAATTAGTTTAATTAAATTGAAGACACCACTGCTGAAAGACTACTGTAGGCAGAATTCTGAGCTAGGGCTTTGAGGATAAAGAGACTATAAAGTCTAATAAAGAACTTATCTTCTGGCTGTTGAAACAAGTAGAAACCTGATAAATGTGTGAAGTGTGTGTGTGTGTGTGTGTGTGTGTGTGTGTGTGTGTGTGTGCAGGGCATGTGGATATGGATGTGTGTGATCACATAGAGGTAACAAGTTATGAGGGGTCTTTCTCACTGTTCTTTGCCTTAAAATTTGAGACAGAGTCTTTCACTAAACCTACTGCTCACTGATTGGGTAGACTGGCTGGTCAGCAAGCTCTGGGGGATCTGTTTGTCTTTGCTCCCACAGTAATGGGATAACAGGCATTTACCACCATGCTTTTGCTTTTATGTGAGTGCTAGGGATCTGAACTCGGGTCCTCATGCTGGCACAGAAAACACTTTGCCCACTGATCCATCACTCTAGTCTGTGTAATTCTTTTGGGGCACAATGTGTGTGGGTAACATGGGGTGATATGTTGTATATTAGAGGTATTTGAGAGTAATGGTATTTTTTAAAGGTACAAATCATGAGGATCATCAATTCATGTGTTTACATGGAAAGGGTAATTGTAGCTAACGAAGAAAGATGATATGGACACTTGCAATAAGCAGGGCATGTGCTAGATGGGATCTCAGGGGATAGGTAGAATATAAAAAGGTCCCCATCCCTCTTAGTTTGTATTAAACTTCTATGATATCTCCTTCTCCATCCCCTTCCCAGTTATCTTTTCTCTCTGGTCATTACATATTGCAGTTCCTCAACAATCAGTCATGAACCACATGCTTTTCTCCATCTATACCTGTCAGGGACTCTTATCCAGTTCCAAGGCTTTAACATGATAATGTTCTTGGTTTCATCTCAGATTGCTCTCAGGCTCCAGACCTGTGTTAATGGTTGCAGTTGCTTTGCTGACACTTCTTGGATATCTCAATGGATTTTTTCAAAAGCATAGGCATGGGAGTGGGATAATTTAACTTCCTTGTACACTTCCTTCCTCTAAAGAATCCTTGGTTGAGAAATGGTAGCACTACTAGATGATGGGCAAGCCAAAGAACTGAAGGTCCTCTTTGAGGTTGCCATTCATTTTGGTCCTGTATGAGCTCCTCACCAAGGCCTAACAACACTGTCTCCACAATACCTTGCACACTCAACCACACTTCCATTGCTTTGCAATTTAGATCCTACCCCTTCGGCACTTGCTTCCTGCAGTCAAAGTTCTTCCTTTCTTAGCCCCAAACTTGAAACTATGTCATAGTTTGCCCCCTTGGTTCATTTCTACCTTTTTCCTTAGTAATAAAAATATGAACTTTGTTTGGTGCCCACTACTTTCTATCACTCATACTGCAGCCATTATTCCCATGTCACAGTAAATATTCTTGCCAATGACTGGTGAATAATCAGGTAAATGGGGCTGGAGAGGTAGCTCAGCAGATAAGAGCACTTTCTGTTCTTGCAGATGACTTGAGCTCCATTTCTAGTACTCATAACTCCTACTTGATCTCACACCCTCTTCTGGCTTCTGAAAGCACCAGGCACACATATAGTGTACATACATGCATACAGGCAAGCACTTTATACACATACACATATCTGCTCAGTGCTAGGTCCCAGACCAGAAGGAACCAGTGCTCCGGGCCAGGAGTGACTTCCTGGGTCCTAGTGGGTCCCAGTTACTCCCTGTTTGGGGCTGGTGTTGCTTTCTCTTTACCTAAGATACTGCCTGGGTTAGAGCTCCTGCGAGGCCTGCTTCCTCTGGGTTCTGTGAGATTGGGGGTAGAGCTGCCTCCTGGGATCTGCTCAGTCACCCCTATACTCTTGAAGGAATTTTTTTTTGCTCACATTTAATTTTGATTTTGATTTTTTAAAATGCTGCATAACACAAAATTTCTTTCATTTTGAATTTTGTTTTATTTTATTTCATTTACTTCTTTATTACTGTTTGTTGCTGCTTTTATTTTATTTACCAAAAGTGAGAGAGCACTTTTGTGGCCTATTTCTCTTTCTTCCATAGGCCACCTTAAGCTTACTAAATTTGAAACATCTAAGCAAGCTGAAGAAAAATCAGGAATCAGAAACATTGTGAGGGGAGAGAAAAGATTGTATAGTCAATCATGGCGGGTGATCAACTAGTTGTACAATTATGTTTTACTCTTAATTAATTATGCTTAAGGCTGAATTGAATGTGGATGTTCCCTTTGTAGAGCAGCTCATATTGGTGAAGATGTGTGCACTGGATGACATCACAACAATCTTTGAAGATGCAGAGAACGTTCTCAGTGTCCAGTGTGCAGGTAAAGTGGGGGTAACAGTAGTGGTGCTCATCTCCACTAGCAGAAACTTATCCCGGATGAAGGAGCTAACCCAGGTAGCACACAGGTCCTCTCATGGTTCAGGAGTTGCATCCTTTGGAGGAGTGTGGCAGCTGAACTCTGGAAAGTAGTCCTCAGTCTCTGATTACCCAGTGAGAACTTTCTCAATAAGCAGGTCTTACTCGCTAGGGAAGAGGATCACAGAGATGGTGTACAGACTCCTAAGATGCTCTTGAAGAGGTTTGGAGGCTCCTGCAGGTTAATGGAGTAATTGTCCTCCCTGACAACTATGTAGTAACTGCTGCTGGCCACCACAAAAATCACGGGTGTCACACCACTGAAGCAGTGGATTCACATACATGGTTCACAGCAAAGCCACCCACTTAAAACACATGAGTTGACTTTGTCCACCTGAAACTTGGTTTTGAAGATTCCAGAGGTCAGGATGCCACAGCAAAGCAGGTCCTGGTCAGTTGGCACATAATCAGCCTGCTTGATTGCACTGACCTTGTCCAGGAAGTACTGGTCTCATTGGAGCTCATAGCAGGCACGCACTTCCTCATCCTCCCACAGAGCCTTGACATGAGAAAAAGTCAACATTCTGCACAGTCACCATGCTCACAATATTGTCAAGTCAGAGCTGGTTCAGGTTGGCTGGCTCCACAGTGGGCACCAGGTTGCCCATGAAGGCAACAGTGGTCTCAAAGGCCTCCTTCTGCTAATGCCCTACACTTTGGTGGCCTTCTTGCCATCTCTGTTGAAATACAATCATGCTGTCTCAGACTCTCCAGCAGTCAGCAGCAGGGAGTGCATGACCTAGAAGCTAGAAGTGTTATACTTCTGCAGCTGCTTCTCCATCTTTCAGTTGGCCTCGCTTAGAGGCTTTCTCCTTGTGGCTGGTCCTCTTCAGCCTTTTGCTCCAAGGAGAGCAGGAGCTGGGAGAGCTGAAGACCCCGCCTCTCTCATTGTGGAGGAGGTAAGGGGTCCCTGCAGCCTATCCACCCCAGGTGAAATGCACAGTGGGATCACCTCCTGACCCCATCCACAGCTTGAGGCCAGCCTGCCATGTGTGAGGGTAGAGAAGGAGGCCCCACCATAGTGAAGCTCCCTCTTATGTACCTAATTTTTTATGATTTGCTTAATGAATCAAAGAACCATCCAGGGCTGGAGTGATGGCTCAGCCATTAAGAGCACTGAGTGCTCTTCCAGAGGTCCTGAGTTCAATTCCCAGCAACCACATGGTGGCTCACAACCATCTGTAATGAGATCGGATGCCTTCTTCTGGTGTGTCTGAAGACAGATACAGTGTATTCATATAAATAAAAATAAATAAATCTTTTTTAAAAACCATCCAATGATAAAGCTGGCTCAAAGAGGCACAAACTGGTTGACACAGATCTGGAAATTTCTAAATCTGTTTTGTTTTTTTTGGTTTTTTTGTTTTTTGTTTTTTGTTTTTTTGAGGGGGGATTTTTGTTTCCATTTTCATTATTTTTCTTTTTAACTTGTAGAAAATACTTGCATCTATACTGGTTTTTTTTTTTTAAATCTATGTGTTAAAATGTTAAAATGCTCAGATCTAGGGTTATCCATGAAAGAGACCATGGCTCCTTAAGAAACAGTCCATTCCAGAGCAGGAAACAGAACATGTGTAAAAAGAATATAGAACATATTTTTGTTCACTGTGGTGGGTGAGGACATGACAGAACAGCAGATGAGGTGACTTGAAAGGACAAACCCTGGCAAACTCAGAGTCAAAGTGAGCACCAAAATAAATAATAATGGTAATACACTCTAAGCCATGAGTAAAGTCAGACTCCACATCTCGTTATCTACATAAATGGCCAGAAGGGATAGCTCTTTTTTTTTTTTTTTTGAAAAGTTCTTCCATTTTGTTTCTTTTTTTTTCCTTTTTTTTAATTAGATATTTTATTTACACTTCAGATGCCATCCCCTTTCCCCATTCTCCCCCTTAGAAAACCCCTATCCCATGCCCCCTTTTCCTTTTTGCATTTATACATTTTTTTAAATAATGTTAATCATAAGCGTTATAAGTTTGGAATTGTTCAATCAGAGGTGTAACCCACTGACCGACCTAGATATAACAACTATCTTTGACTGGTGGAGATACATGAATATCTGCCTCCCTGTCTCCCCCCTCTTTCTCTCTTTCATCACCTAGCTTCTCCTATCCTTCTTCTCCTCCTCTTCTTACTCCTTTTCTTCCTCTCAGTACTCCTCCTACCTTAGCTCCTCCTACACATCACCCTTCCTGTTAAAATGAAACTTTTCTCTCAAAATACAATTAGAGCATAATTATGCCAATTTGTACCAGTGAGGTACAAGATAGTCCTAATACCCAGTCCATCATTTTGTTGACTAACCAACACCTCTGTCATCTATCCTAACTAAAGCATTTAGTTCTGAACCTGGCTTTAGGATGAATGTCAGCTGACGACTATCCACTCAAATCTTTTCTCTTACGGTAAATAGCTATAAGTTTTCAACCCTGTCAGAAATCCAGAATGACTGAGTTAACTATAATTGTGGGAAGCACAAAGCATAGCTTCTAAAACTTAGCCAATTTATAGAGACCTCTGAACACCTGAAAAGCCCCTATACTACCGAACGTTGGAGCATCAAATCTTCAGCCTTCTGGCCCAGAATCATCTGACAGACCTTGGTGATGCAGGATTATTAAGGACTGATTACTCTGTCTAGGCAGATATAATCAGTCGACTATTCTGCATGTGTGTCCTTTTCTGGACAGTAATTTGTCTGTAGATGGAGAGAGGCAATTCTTGCCTAGTGGCTGTTACCACACAACTGGAGTAACTCCAAGGATGCTCAATTTCTTCTTAGAATCCACGACAGGAAGCTGTCAGGAGCAGACAGGGCTCTAATCAATATGAACATTAATATATAAATATTTGTAGCATCAGTTCTATGGACTTCTGATGTTTTGAAAACCAACTATCCATGTAAGGTAACCTGGACTGTTTTCTGTTAACTCCTCTCAGCTATTTCTAAGTAAAATATGGAAAGCACCCTAACAATAAACTCAAAAATGTGAATTTGCTATAGTCCCTTAACTCATAGGTTAACCGTCCCAAATCAGTTTAAAAAGTTAAAAAAGGGCTGGGTCTAGGCAGTGTATTCCTAAATGTGTTATACAGGCACAATGCCCATGAGTGTATCAATATTCATCTCATTTTTATATTAATAAGAGGCTCGTACCAATGAAAACCTTAAATTTGAGATCAAAGTAAATTTTGTACCATTTAAGAATTTATAACTTCATCTTGATAATAATTATACAGATTTCTACCAGTAGGTTATGGCTATGCAGTAAGTCCTAGCTAATCCCCCCTGTTCCAACAAAACCACTACTTGTCCCTAGAAAGACAGACCATTATTAACCACATTAGTCCCCAAGCTCAGGGAATAGAGGCGCTGACTCTTCTTTAACTTCTTCAAGCTGATTAAGGGCGTTGAGATTTTAGAAGAGGGGTGGGGGGGAGAGTAAGTTGATAAGCCTCTGATGCTATGTCTTCACTGAATCCAGATGGAATTCCAGGACATCAGAGGTTTGAGCAGGTCTGCTCAGTATGCTTGATGAGTAGATACACCAAGGCTGTGTATTCTGCAATATACAATTCTCAGAACAAGTTTTAGTATCAAGGAAAAAAAAATTCCCACCCCCAGGGGGCTGACATTTTTTTTTAAAGATGTTGGTTCTGAAGACTTTTTTTTCCCCGCTTCTTAAAATTGGTTGTAGTATTTACGTTTCAGATTTTAGCCCCTTAGCCTACCTCCTCCCACCACCCAGAAACCTATCCCATCCCCCTCCTCATGCTTCTATGAGGTAGTGACCACACCTACCCCCCTCACTATCCCCTCCCCGCCCTCACATCCCCCCCTACTGTGTGTTCATTCATTCATTTTTCATTCATTTTTTTTTATGGGACCAAGAAACTCCTCTCCCACCTATGTCCGACAGGGCCATCCTCCCCTACATATGCCTCTGGAGTCTTGGGTCCCTCCCTATGTGTTCCCAGGCTGGTGGTTTAGACCCTGGGGGGCTCTGGTTGTTTGGTATTGGTGCTTTCCACCTGGGGTCAATAACCCTTTCTGCTCCTTCAGTCCTCTCACTAAGTTCTCCATTGGGAAACCCCTGATCATATCAGTGGTTAATTGTGAACATTGTCCTCTGAGTGTTTTAGTCTTTGGCTGACCTCTAAGGAGACAGCTATATCATGTTCCTCACATTATGCACTTCCAGCCATCCACAACAGTGTTTAGATTAGGTGGCTGTACATGGGGTGAATACCCAGGTGGAAAGGTCTCCTGATGGCCCCTCCTTCAGTTTCTGTTCCATGTTTTGTTTCCCTATTTGCTCCCTTGAGCATTTTTATTTCTCGTTCTAAGTAGAACTGAGGCATCCCCTCTTGGTCTTCCTTCTTCATGAGCTTCATGTGGTCTGTGGGTTGAGTCTTTGCTAATCCAAGCTTTTGGGCTAACATCCATGGAGATATGTTTTTGTAACTATCTTCTTTTGGGGTTTTTGGAACATTACTTTCTTGCTTTTTCTGGGTTGTAGTTTCCCTCCTTATGTTGGAGTTTTCCACCAATTATTCTTTGAAGTGCTGGATTTGTGTTGAGATACTGTGTAAATTTGGATTTGTCATGGAATATTTTGGTTTCTCCATCAATAATGATTGACAGTTTTGCTGGGTTTAGTAGTCTGGGCTGGCATTTGTGTTCTCTTAGGGTCTGTATGATATCGGTCCAGGATCTTCTGGCTTTTATGGTCTCTGGTGAGAAGTCTGGTGTAATTCTTATAGGTCTGCCTTTATATGTTACTTTGCCTTTTTCCCTTACTGCTTTTAGTATTTTTTCTTTGTTTTGTACATTTGATGTTTTGACTATTATATGGCGGGAAGTATTTCTTTTCTGGTCTAAACTATTTGGAGTTCTGTAAGCTTCTTGTATATTTATGGACATCTCTTTCTTTAGGTTAGGGAAGTTTTCCTCTATAATTTTGTTGAGGATATTTACTGGTCCTTTTAGTTGGGAGTCTTCCCCCTCATCTATACCTATTATCCTTAGGTTTGGCCTTCTCATTGTGTCTTGGATTTCTTGTATATTTTGGGTTAGTAGCTTTTTGTATTTTGCATTTTCTTTGACAGTTGTGTCAATGTTTTCCATGGTATCTTCTGCACATGAGATTCTCTCTTCCATCTCTTGAATTCTGTTGGTGATACTTGTACACCACATACTTGAATTCTGTTGGTGATACAGGTATGACTCCTGATCTTTTTTTTAGTTTTTCTATCTCCAGGGTATTGTCCCTTTGTGATTTCTTTATTGTTTCTACTTCCATTTTTAGATCCTGCATGGTTCTGTTTAATTCCTTTTCCCATTTGGTTGCATTTTCTTGAAATTCCTTAAGGGATTTTTGTGTTTCCTCTTTAAGGGTTTCTATCTGTCTACCAGTGCTCTCCTTAAGTTCTTTGAGAGTGTTATTTATGTCTTTCTTAAAGCCCTCTATCATCATCATGAGAAGTGATTTTAATTCTGATCCCTGCTTTTCTGGTGTGATGGGGTGTTCAGGGCTTGCTCTGATGGGGGAGCTGGGTTCTGATGATGCCATGTAACTTTGGTTTCTGTTGCTTACATTCTTGCTCTTGCCTTTTGCCATCTGGTTAACTCTAGTGCTGCCTGTACTTGCTGTCTCTGACTGAAGCCTGTCTTTCTAGTTATCTAGCTTGTGTCTGATCTCCTAGGGGTCCAGATGTCTCTGTGATCTTTTCCAGCTGCACTGATTACAGTGGTACCTCTAGGATGCCTCAGGATATGGTGCCTCCAAGGTAGTAATCCAGTTAGGTGTCTGCTGTTCTGGGTGCAGTGTCTCCTCTAAAATATCTCAGGATATGTTGTCTGAAGCTCTGAGTTCATTTGTTCCTCTGTGGCTCTGGATTGAGTGGACCTTCCAGTATGTCTCAGGTGGAATTCGGGGTCCACACAACAGCAGACCTGGCAGAGGTCTGATCTAGGCCTCAGATCTGAGAACTAGTTTCTAAGACACTGTCCAAGTTAGAGCGCCTGGGATCCCTGCTTCCTCTGGGTTCTTGGAGGTTGGGGACAGAGCTGCCACCCAAGATCTGCTCAGTGCTCTGGCCCAGACTGGAAGGAACCAGTGTTCTGGGCCAGGAGTAACTTCCTGGGTCCTTTTGGTTCCCAGTTACTCCCTGTTGAGGGCGGGCCCTGCTGTCTGCTTACCTAGGATACTGCCTGAGTTCGAGCACCTGGGATCCCTGCTTCCTTTGGGTTCTTGGATGTTGGGGGCAGAGCTGCCACCGAAGGTCTGCTCAGTGCTCTGGCCCAGACCGGAAGGAACCCAGGATAGCTCTTTATAACCATGAAAGGCCAACCAGCAAAGGAAGAGGACATTACTAAAAATTTAAAACACTAATTCATAATAATGGTAGATTCAGACAAAAAATACTGATAAAGGCTGTTGTTGGCTATCTTAGTTAGGGTTTCTATTGCTGTGAAGAGACACCATGACCAAGGCAACTCTTATAAAGGACAACATTTAATTGAGGCTGGCTCATAGTTTCTGAGGTTTAGTCTATTATCAGCATGGCAGGAAGCATGGCACCATCCAAGCAGGCATGGCACTGGAGGAGCTGAGAGTTTACATCTTGTTCTAAAGGCAAACAGGAGAAGACTCAGCATTCTCAGGCAGCTAGGAGAAGGGTCTCAAACCCCACCCCACCCCCAGTGACACTTTCTCTAACAAGGCCACACCCACTCCACCAAAGCCACACCCCCTAATAGTGCCACTCCCTGAGCCAAGAATATTCAAATCACCACATGGGTCTTTGTGAGAGAAGAATACTTGGACATGGGTTTAAACCAATAGAAAGTGTATTAGCCGGCTGATGACTACACTGGGTGTTCAAGATCCTAGTGCAGGCTCAGTTGAGCCTTTCTCAAGGTGAGCTTTTAAACCCAGAAATCATGCCCTGGATTGACATACTTCAGTCAACAACAACAGTTAGCCAGAAGCAGAACTTCAGAGGCAGGAAAAAAAAAGAAAAGAAAAGTTAGTACATTTAGAGACTTCCCATAACTATGAAACTTTGATGGATTCCAGTCTTTATTTTTGGCAGGTGGTATTGTCCACCTGCTAAGTTTTACAGCACGAGTGGTGCTTCCACCATGGAGTCGATTGTGCTGAAGTTTCAGGACCCTGTTACAAAGGCTAGTAGGCAAAAGTTTGATGAAGAAAAGTATGTGGTGTCAAAGTACTTCCCAACCAATACTGATTGATTACAAAGGGAGAAGTAACTTAGTAATACAGGAAATGACAGTCCCTACCCTGCCTAGGTGATCAAAATTAACATCACCAGGAATTAAACAAATCAATGTTGCACATCTCCTTAAAGTAATGCCCTACAATGGACACACTGTTCCTGTGATGTTATTGCCAAAAGAAAAATCATATCTCAATTTTGTTCAAAGAGCAGAGAAACTCCAATTGAAGGCATTGTGCCAAGCATACCTTGTGTTCTAAAAAAAAAAAAAAAAAAAAAAAAAAAAAAAAAAAAAAATGCCAGGGTCACAAGAAACAATGTAAGTAGAGAAATCACTGTGGCTTGAAGACTGAGGTGATATATTATCTGAATACAGTCCATGTTGGAGCATTTGCCAGGGAATTGCTACAGCTGTAAAAATAACTAATGAAATTAAAATATAAACTATGGGTTAGATGATAGCAATCTATGTCAGTGTTAAATATTCTATCTGTAATGTATCTTCATCTAGGGAACAACTGTCTAATGTCTGCCACCAATTCTCGGGTGTTATAGAAGCAAGGACACACAAATGCACATATGCAGATAAAAATGATATATGTATATTATATGCATATAATTAATTAATTAATTAATAGACAGTAGACATGCGGTAGATAGATCTACACAGTAGAACAAAGGAAGAAACTTACAAAAAGTGAGCAACTGGTAGGGGGTCTTGGTATTATTTTCCCCTAAGTTTGAAATGCATTGTACAAGTCTATTTTCATTACTATTACAAAATATCTGAGGCTAACTTTATGGAGTAAAAGCTTATTTGGATTCACAGTTCTGCAAGTGTAAGGCCCAGAGGACCTACCTTTTATGGCTTCTCTTGAGAGCTCAAGTGTGTGTGTGTGTGTGTGTGTGTGAGAGAGAGAGAGAGAGAGAGAGAGAGAGAGAGAGAGAGAGAGAGAGAGAGAGCTAGCACACAAACCTCTTCTCTACATTTACAGCCATGGGGTACCCTCATTTCATTCCAACCACCTGTGTGCTTACCTCTAAACACCACAGGGGATGAAGCTCTCAGTTTCTTAATGTCTTGCAGCAGGGATTACAAGGCAGGGCTTTCAGCCTGGAAGTCACTCATGTCACATGTGAACCACAGCATTTGTCAAGAGAAACATTCTCCAAGAAAACTGCAAAATGAGTGAGTCCACCTCCATCAGACTCCAGGGTGAGTCTTAGACACCCGAGATCAGCATTTACAATTCCCAATTAGGGAACAAGCAATAGGCCACTATCCTCCCCTTTGGTCACTAGATAGAAAGGGTCAGAATGGCAAATAACTCCCAGCACACAGGGTCCAGCAGCCCATGAAAGAGAGGGGAATGGCCCCAAGTCACAAGCACAGTCACCCTCAGCCACTAATACCCTTGGAGAAAGATCCTGTGTCTTCTGGTCCCTGAAACTCTAAATTCCAGGATCTGCCTGCTTATGGTGTTGTGAGTCTAGGACTTTAAAGACCAAGGAAAATGGGAACGAGAACTTCAGCAGACAGCCACAGGTGATGCAGCACGTTCTCATAACAAAAAGAAAACACTCTCACAGACTAAACATCCAGGTTCAAAATCAGAAAGCGTTGGGAGGAACAAGGACTCTGCTGAGACACATGGAGCATGCTAGAAAGAATGTTAACCTAGCAAGGAGATTTCTTATCCCAGTAAGAGTGGTAGTGCTTGATGTAAAGACAGATGCAGAAAATGGATATAATCTCTATAAGCACAGCTAGAACTCAAAGGATTTTACCTTCGAGATGGCAGTACAAAACAGAACATCTGACCACACCACCACAGAGGAGGTCACACTCTTCTTGCTGTCAGGGCTCTGAAAGTTGTCTCCTGGCCATCATTTCCAGAAATAGAAATGGGAATCCTTCAATAAGGTAGTTGTCATTATTGTTTTTATTCCACTTAGTGGCCATCCCCAGCCTCAGGGGTCACTGACATCTGCTCTGCCCCTAGAGGCCTACATGGCCCACACAACTGCAAGCTGGAAAAGAACACAATGTTTGAAACTGTCTCCCGAAGTATTTTCCCATCCCTGTTGTTGTCTTCTGAGCCAAGTGAGCCAATCCCAGCACATTCCAGAACAAATGCAGTGGTCCAGATGAAAGGAATTTCACTCACAAACCCGCTCTCAGCACATTCCAGAATAAGTTTTGCTTTCTGAGAGGAGAGCAGAGTGAGTCACTTGCAGGCTGCTTCAGGGCCTGATTGCCTCACTGGGGCCCTTTAAAATCCACTCAGAGAAATCTGCTCAGAGAAGATCCACCTGAGAAACACAGCAGAGGCCTGGATCCCAGAACTTCAGCTGAAAGAACACCATGAAAATAAGTGGAAAATAAGTGGGGTGGAGCACTGTAAGCACCAGAGGTAGCCAATAGCATCTAGGAGTGGCTTGAGAGCTGAAGAGTGGGTCCCAGTCAATCTCACTGGATTAAATTCAGAGTTCCTTGCATGCAGAGGTTCATGTACTTGCCATCCTTGAAGTTTAGAAACTAACTGCATACTTTGGTTTATGGTCTGCCTCTTATCACTTCTTTTCCTGGCTTTTGTTGTCATGTCACCTCCCACTCAACTTCCTGCCTCCCTCATAAGGACTTTGTAATGATGCTGGGTCTACCTGAACAGTCAGTGAGTCTCACCCCATCTCAAGATCCTTTACATCACTTCTTCAATGTCCCATTTACCCTGCAATGTAGCATAATGCAGGTTCAGAAGATTAAGGTGTCATCTTCAGGAAGCTGTTACTCAGCCTACCACAATCACTATGCCTCAGCCAGTGGGAACAAACATAAAACAAGGGGTTCTTAGAGGCAGGTTCCTGTGTGCATATTATGAAGTAGAGGTAGACAGATTATAGGTAAATGATAGATGATATATAGAGTGAGAGATGATAGATAGATAAATGGTAAATAAATGAGAGAGATGATAGAGACAGATAATAGGCAGATAGATAGATGATAGATAGATAGATAGATAGATAGATAGATAGATAGATAGATAGATAATGGATAGATTATTATAAGTAGATCATATATGATAAAATGAGAAATGATAAATGGTAGATAAATAAGATAGATAGATGATAGATAAATAGGTAGATACATAGATAGATGATAGATAGATGATAGATAGATAGACAGATAGATGATAGATAGATAGATAGATAGATAGATAGATAGATAGATGATAGACAATGATAGATTATTGGTAGATTATGATGGATAGGTGATAGATAGATGATAGATTGATAGATAATGATAGGTATGATAGATATAGGATAATAGATAAATTATACATAGATGATGATAAAAATAGGTTATAGATAGATAATATGTAGATTATATATAAAAGCATAGATAATAAATTGATTATAGATACACATACATACATACATACATACATACATAGATCTGCAATGACAGACAGATAATTGGTAAATACATGAATAATAGAGACAGATATCACATACATATTGTGAAGGAGTTGGCATTAGACTCCAGAGGGCTTTGAAATCTGGATCTTGATAAATACACCAGTGTGCTTTGCTAATTTTAATTACTTATGCTGGAATGGCTTTTTAGATAGAGATTTCTTTTTTACATTGCTGAATTAAATGGATTTTTTTCCTTGAAATAACATTACTGTATTTTGCCACACGGTGGAGCCAATGAAACATCAAAGAGGCCTCCAAAGTTTTTGACCGGTTGTGACATCATCCACCACTCACGGTTCCCTGTGTGGTTCAAATATAAAGACAATCTGTATTTGTTCAAGAAACCTCAGGAAGCATTACTGGTTTTTGTACTCAAAGAAACTGTCCAAGCTCCACACAAGAGTAAAGAGAGATGTTCTCTCCTGACAGCTGTCAGTGTGAGGGAAGAGAGAATGCTAGGTGCCATCATAAGTGAGCAGAAGCCGGGGAAGCTGCAAAGTGTCACTGTCATCAAGAAACCCAAGCCCTTCCCAGGTCTGCAGGAGAGGCTCTCAGCTGAGCTGGGAATGTAGGAGATCTCTCCAGACAGGAGCTTTGCTCCCAGGGATGCATCTTCATTGCCCTTGGCATGCCTGTGACAGAGTTCCTCTCCTTCCACACCTATCACACAGGCTCCTTCACTTCAACACAGTCACAGGTCACCACACCTACTGCTCTTATTGGCCATGCACCCTCTGGCCTCTGTGTACCACAAGGTTCACCTCTGGCCTCCACCAGCACCTACACAAAGATTCTTTGTGTGACCAAACTTTGGTCAGGCTCTTGAACCTTCTGAGCACATCTCATAAACTCTATTTTTGACAAAGAACTCTATTAAGTCACCTTAATATCCTCAGGCCATCCTCAGGCCAGCCAGACCCTAAAGGTGCTTGCTGCCATGCCTGACAACCTCAGTTCCATCCCTGGAATAGCGATTCTCATCCTTTAATACAGTTAGCTCCTCAGGTTCTTGCAAACCCAACCATAAAATTATTTTCATTGGTTTTCATAATTGTAATTTTGCTACTGTTTTGTAATGTAAATGATGCACAGGATATCTGATATGTGACCCCTGTGAAAGGGTCTTGAGACCCCCAAAGAGGTTGTAAGCCACAAGTTGAGAACCACTGTCTTGGAACAACATAGTGAAAGAGAACAGACCCCTTTAGATTGTCCTGTGACCTACACACACACACACACACACACACACACACACACCACACACACACACAGGAATGAATAAATACATGAATGGAAAAATAAAAAATTCCTCCACCCACATTGTTTGGCATTAATGTCTAATGTGGTCCCTGACACCCACTATCCTCTGGGTGATGTCTGATCACCTGACTTGGCTTCATCAAAAATGTTGTTAGGTGGATGTGATGGCTAGTTTTGACTGTCAACTTGATTGAGTTAAGAAATAGCAGTGAGGCATATCCTTGGGTGTGTCTCACAACAGGGTTTCTAGAGTGTTTTAAATGAGGGAGTACCTACCCTAGGTGATGCTACCTTGTGAGCTAAATTTGGTACAGAAGAAAAAGGAAAAAGGAGAAAGTCCACTGAGCCCCAGCCTCGCCTGTCTCTGCTTGCTGGTGTGCACAAACCCAAGGCACAGCAGCCACAGTCTTTGCCATGCCTTCACACAATGATAGAGTACTGTGCCCTCTAAAACCACAAGCAAAAAACAGCTCATCATCCCAGGGGTTGCTCTTTGCCAGGGACTTATTCTCGGTGATGACTCAGGTAACTGAGTTATAAATAACTGGATTAATCCAATCCCCAAACCCTGAGACTTCTACCTACTGACCAAGACCTGCCCCTTGACTGTCACTTCCCACTTGCTCACTAGCATCCTTGCTCCAAAACCCCATTGCCACAGTCCTTATGGTCCAGAATAGTCTTCCTTATCATTCTTAAGTATACCACTGAATCATGTTTTCTTCAAAACTCCCATCCCACATAACCACCACCCTCCTACTCATCCCAATCCCACCCACACACTATTCTCAAGAGGCCAAGAGAGATGTCAGACGGTTCCTAGCTTCCACGATTGGCCCTAAAAGTGCCCTGAGGGAAACAGGAAGCAGCTGAGCCATGTGAGCCATGAGCAGTCTGATCCCAAATGGACTCCCACAAAAATTTTTTTAGCCTGAATCCTCAAACTCTCATATCAGCCAAAACTCACAGTTTAAGGATGGGCTGAGCTACAAAGAGTAAGAAAAAGAAACAACAGGAAATGTTTGCAGGGTCTTGATCTCAAGGTGATTCTACTGTAGATAAGCAATTCACCTTAAGGGGTAAGGGGTTATCTTGTGTCTTAGTTAGAGTTTTACTGCTGTGAACAGTTGCCTTATGGTGATAAGGCAACTCTTATAAGGACAGTATTTAATTGGGACTTGTAATGGAAGTTATTATAAAGGAGCATGTATTCCGGGCCCCTTCTGAGTCCCCTTCACCCACGAAAGAGACACATGAGGCAGTGTTTGGGTGGTTCTACAGAGAGGCTTTATTCTTGTATCAGCAGAAGCGGAAAGACCCCGAACCCGGAAGAGGCACTGCTATATGTACCCTAGAGAGGTATGTTCACTTCTGATTGGCTGTTCACTCATCACCCCTTGTTACGCCTCGGGATTGGCAGTGGCTTGGCGTGTTTTCGCCTCTTGCACCTGAGCAGTTAGTTGTTTACTTGTGAGAGCACAGGATGCCAGCGCCATCTTGTAATGGTGGATGCTATCACTGCTAACCGCAGCTTCCTACATCTCCCCCTATCTATATTATTAAGATGGAACAGCCTTTTGCCTATCAAGCGCGGCACCAACTCAGTGAGGGAAAGCAGAGGCCTGATCCCCTGTGCAAAATGAGATATTGTAATGGGTTTCTTCTTTTGTCATCGTGCAATGAGTAATACTTCCCATACCCATCTCAATGCATTTTTGTCAGGGAAAGGGAGCCTCCACTCTGGAGTGCCCGGCGGCCATCCGTGTGCGGAGAGGAGGTTTTGGCATCAAACCTTTGTGCAATCAGGCATACTTTCAGGAAATCTATCCACACTCGTGGAACATTCCCTGTCGAGTACCCACTCGCAAACACCTCTAAATATTCAGGTACCACAGTTATTCAGGCAAGGGCTGGCTAGACTTAGACCTCTCATCGACCCAGTGCAATGGGCTGAACCCTTGGGGTGCATCGACTGAGGGTCTCAGTCATCAGTTACTTTCTTAGCATAAATAGCCAAATTTCAGGGGGAGATCCTTGCTCCAAGGCTGCGAGTGCTTGGGTGATAGCGGCCTTGTCACATTTCTGTTGGGCTCTGAGCTTACAGACCAACCATAACATGAACACTAATCCACAACATAGGGCTGCACCAAACAGGCCTATCCCCACCCTTTCCTTAAAGAAAGAAAACGGCAGAAGAAATTCAAGAAGTAAAATCGCAAAGGGTAACAGGGTCCACCCATGCTCTATCAAGGCTCAAGATCCAGACCTGCAATTGCTGCTGCATCTGGTCCAGCTCCCCAGTCCAACTCCCTTGTAAATAAGCAGAAATATTATGGCTTTGAACAAATGCATCATTCACAAATCTCAAAGGTGTAATACATAGATGTGGGGTTGCTGACATGCAGCTCATTTGAACCACATCCGTGAGCTGCTCCACATGGGCTTGGAGCAAATCAACTCTCTGATTGACCAAGTATGCATCCACTTTCTGTAGAGTGGTCAAAGCCTCAGAGGTCTTTTCTGAAATTTGATTAACAACAGTAGCTGCTGTAACCTGATCAGCCAAGGCCATGCTGGCTGTCACAGCTGCAGCTGCAGAGATGGCAACAGCAGTGATAATGGCTGCAGTTATATCAAAATCTCTCTTCTGTCGAAATAAGGTCAAGGTCCCAGACATCTGAATGGGAATAGGGATCCAAGTGGTATACTGGCTATTAGGGCCTGCTTATAGACAAGAGCAGACCGGCACTGGGACATAAAGCAAGTTACATAGGTAGAAGTATTAAAGGAGCTGTTGGATAGGATGAAAAGAAATGGCGGATACACACAAACTGGAGTGAGGCATTAGAGTTAAGGGTATAGGAGAAATTCTGTTTAGTAGAAGCGGCGCCTCTTAAGAAGGCAAGGGAGTAGGTTTTGGAAAAGCAGATAGGATAGCCATCTAAATTCACTATATATACTAGGAACCCAATTTAGGAGAGTCCAAGTGAGAACTGAGAGTGTCTGCAGATGAATCCTTCGGGGGGTCATTTTCAGGAACCGTGAACCGCCACGTCAGTCGCTCTGGCAGCCAAAATGGGTTGTCTTCTTCCTGTGGAAAAACACAAACCGCTCCCCTGGATCTTACTAAAATAGGATCCGGGCCTTTCCATTGACCAGTCAAAATATCTTTCCATTTTATCATTTCTTTTGGCCTAGTTGGTTCTAGGCAATGGCGATCAGCTGCTGTATTGCCCTGACTGTCCAAATTCAAAAAGTTGAGAGTAAAAAGTGCCAGAGAAACAGTAACCCGTGGCACCGTGGGCAGAGCTTCCTCAACTTCTCCTTTTTGTTTTATCAAATAAGTTTTAAGGGTACGATGAGCACGCTCAATGATGCCCTGTCCCTGAGGGTTGTAAGGAAGACCTATCAGGTGTGTCACCTCCATTTGGCGACAAAATTGTTGAAATTTTTGAGAAGTGTAGGCTGGTCCATTTTCCGTTTTAAGGATTTTAGGCTTTCCTGTGGCACTCCAAGCCTCGAGACAATCTTGAATAACATGGTCCACCTTTTCTCCAGTCAATGGAGAGGCAAACATAACTCCAGAACAGGTATCAATGGAGACATGCAAATATTGTAATTTGCCAAAGGATGGGATGTGAGTAACATCCATTTGCCAGATCTGTAATGGCCTAATTCCCTGAGGGTTAATTCCGGTATGGGGAACAGGTAGGAATTGACAGCAGTTTTGGCATTGAGTCACGATATCTCTACCTTCCTTTCTAGTAATGGTAAATCAACATCGTAGCGTTTCAGCTGTCACATGAAACCTTTTGTGAAAGGCTTTAGCCAAATCCAATTTTGGTGAGAGGGCAATTGCAATCAACTTTGTGGCTCGATCTGCCAGGTCATTTCCACAGGACATAGGTCCCGGTAAGCCTGAGTGAGCCCTAATATGAGTTATAAAGACAGGGAATCTTTGCTTAGCCAGGGTAAGCTGAATCTTTTGAAAAACTTCTACAAGTCTGCTACATGTCTTAATTAACCCAGCAACTTCTAATGCTTTCACTGCATTAACCACATAGAAGGAATCTGAAACAATATTTAACGGACCTGGAAAGATTTCCAGAACCTCTGACACCACTAAGCATTCCACAATTTGAGGTGAGGTTTCATGGTATTGTTTGGATGTAACCTTATCATTAACCACATAGGCACCCACTCCTGTTTTAGACCCATTCGTATAAACTACCATTCCATCTGGGAGTGGCTCCTGAGACACAATATGTGGAAATATGATAGCTTGAGTTAAGGCAAATTGTAAAATGGGATGCTTAGGATAATGATTATCTACTTGACCATTGAAGGAAGTAACCAGCACTGCCCAAACATCAGAGGTCGCCGTTAATATTTGGACTTGATGGGCAGTATAAGGCACTATCAAAACCTTAGGCTCCCTTCCAAAATGGGTAATGGCTGCTTTTAGTCCACGAAGGGCAAGCTGAGCGACTGAATCTGGATACCTTTCAATAATCTTTGCGGGAGAAGCATTGGGATGAATCCATAACAAAGGCCCCCCTTGCCATAATACAGCAGTTGGTAAGTGTCTGGTTTTAAAAACACATAAGTCAAAGGTTTTGGTTTCATCTATGCGCTTTAGTTGGGCATCTTGTAAAGCATTTTCTACTGCTTGTAGAGCATGGCTCGCAGCCAGTGTTAAGGCCCTCGGTGAGGAAATATGAGCATCCCCTTCCAAAATATCAAATAAAGGTTTCATCTTGGCCGAGGGAATTTTTAAAAATGGTCTTAACCAATTTATATCACCTAATAATTTCTGAAAATCATTCAAAGTATGTAAATGGTCTCTACGAATCTCCAATTTCTGAGGAATTATCTTTTCTGGATAGATAACCGTCCCTAAAAAGGAGCCAATTTCTGAAAATTGTACTTTCTCAGTAGCAACATGCAGACCCCACTGTTCCAAGGTGTTTAATAATAAGGGGTATGAGGTCTGTAAAGTACTTAAATCCTTATGACACATAATAATGTCATCTGTGTAATGGGCCAGCAGCAGAGAGGGGAATTGTTTCTTAATTGGCTCGAGGGCCATTTGTACATACAGCTGACATATAGTGGGGCTGTTATCCATACCCTGAGGCAGGACTTTCCACTGATATCTTTTATCAGTTTCAAAATGATTAATAGCAGGTAGTGTAAATGCAAATCTTGGTCTATCTTGTGAACACAAAGGAATTGAGAAAAAAACATCTTTAATATCTATAATTATGATTTTCCACTGCTTAGGCAAGGCAGAGAGTAAAGGCAAGCCTGGTTGCACAGAGCCAAATAGTCGCATCTGTGCATTGACGGCTCTTAAATCATGTAAAAGTCTCCACTTTCCGGATTTCTTTTTAATGACAAATATGGGTGTATTCCAGAAAGAGGTAGAAGGTTCTAAATGACCTAGCTGCATTTGTTCTTTAATTAGTCTTGTAGCAGCTTCCAGTTTTTCAGAGGATAGGGACCATTGAGGAACCCACACGGCCTCCTCTGTGAGCCAGGGTATGGGCATAGAACCCTCAATGGCAACTAGGGAAAACCCAGGCCTTGTCTTCCTGTGTTTGATTCTTGTGAGACAGGATCTAACCTTCCTTGTTAGTTCCTACAAAGACCCTTCCCTTCTTTAAATCCCATGCTCTTCATAATGTTTATAGCTTGTGGGGAGTATTCACTAGTCAGAACTAGCCCTAGGTCTTGTAAGATGTCTCTTCCCCAGAGATTGACAGGGAGAGGAAGCACATAAGGTATAAAACATCCTGTTTGACCCTCTGGTGCCTGCCAAGTCAACGAGCAATAACTGACTGCGGGACTGGCCTCATATCCCAATCCTTGTAGGGAGTGGGATGATCGTTTTACAGGCCATGCCTTAGGCCACCAGTTAGAAGAAATAATACTTTTATCAGCTCCTGAGTCCAGAATTCCAGTAAAGTTCTTCCCCTCTATTGCTAACTGTAAGGTGGGTCTAGTTTTAAGGTCAACCACCAGATGAGAGAAGTCAGTTTCTGAGGAACCAAGCCCGTGAGCACCTCTAAGCTTCTCGGTGGATGGAAAACAATCATGTAAGCTTGGAAGGACAACCAATTGAGCAATCCTGTCCCCAGGGGAAATGGAGAATACACCTTGTGGGCTAGAACAGAGAACTTGAAGTTCTCCGGTATAATCCTGATCTATTACACCGGGGTGTACCACGAGTCCTTTTAAAGTAAGAGAGGATTGGCCTAAAATAAGGCAGACACTTCCCCCTGGCAGGGGGCCTCTATAATCAACCAGGATCGGCTGCACCTCCATGTGTGGCATTAGTAGGACTCAGGAGGTGGAACGGAGGTCCACTCCTACGGAACCCCTTGTGGCTCTGCAGCGAAAAGAGTCCCCTGAGTGTTCAGGAGTGTCCCATATCTTTTGGGGCCCTGGGATCTTGGGCCCGTATATCGGTTTTTTGAAAATTTTCCTTCCTTAATGGCTGAGGGATTTGGAGGGAGGATCTGACCTCTTATATCTCTAACAGAGCGGCAATCCCGAGCCAGATGATAGCCCTTTCCACACCTAGTGCACAGCTTTGATGGTATTTGATTATTTGGGCATTCTTTCTTCATATGTTCCGCCTTCCCACAGGCAAAGCATCGGGCCATATGTTTTGAAGGGAATTTTCCATGATTCTGACCCTTAAGGAGGACTGCAGCCATTTCTAAGTTAGCTGCTGAAAGTCCGGCATTAGTAAGGGGACCTCCCAAGCCGCGGCAGACTCTTAACCAGTCTTGTAACCCTTTGGCTCTCTGAGGAGCAATGGCTGCACGGCATTCAGCTGTGGCATTTTCAAAGATCATCTGTTCAATTAATGGCATTGCTTGCTCTGGGTCACCAAAAATCCTACCCACTGCCTCGGTCATTTGGGCCACAAAATCAGAAAAAGACTCATTAGATGTCTGAACTACCTTGGATGAATAAAGGTTACTGCCTTCCTTCCTAGGGAGAGACTTTCATGCCTTTATTGTAGCTGATGCTATCTGTGCGTAGACCTGCCAAGGGTGATCGGTCTGGTCGTTTGCGTATACGCCAACTCCAGCCAGCATGTCAAAAGTCCATAATTGCTGTCTCTCAGTGTTTGCATTAATCCTGGCTTGTGCTTGCAGTGCCTCATGCCACAAGGCCTTCCACTCTAGGTATTGGCCCATATTGTTAAGTACCGCCTTCACTGTGTCCTGCCAGTCTCCTGGTGTCATAGCAGCTGTACTTAACTTCTCCACTTGGGATATGGTAAAATTAGCTCCAATTCCATATGCGTGTACTTCCTCAGCTAATTCTTTGACCTGCCTATACTCTACTGGGCCATGAACATGTGCTCCTTCTGCCACTTCAAAGACCGGAAATGCAAGCTGTAGCTGTCTCCGATCTCCTGGGCTGAGAAAGAAATGAATTAGAGGCACTGCCCAGGGCATAGGCCGGAGGCAAGCCCGGGGCTGAGGGGCTCAAGGTCTTCTTATCTCAGAACGGTTATTTTTTGCATAGGTGGGTGCTTCCTCCTCTAGGCTCTCCTCCTCGGAGCTGCCAAGGTCTATGGAGGCAAGCTCCTTAATGGGATATAGGGGGGTCCTTTTGACCTCCACTCTCTCTTCACCAGCCAGTGAAGGGTCCTTAACCTTAACAGACCCTGCAGTGGCCCCTGTTCCTTTTGAGTACTCTTTTCTTTGACCAGGCTCCTTGGCCTGCTCTGCTGCCCAGGCTTTTTTGCCTGCTTCTCCTTTCCAGGCTCCTTGGCCTGATCTTTTTCCCCAGGCTCCTTGGCCTGATGCCGGCTAACACACTCTGTTTCTGATACCCTGGAGTGAACCTCTCCTGAAACCTCTTGACTTGCCCTAATAGCTGTGCTGCAAGCTGGATCCCCACAACACAAATAAGCTAAAAGCAAAAACAACACAAGCAAGAGGCCAACTAGTGCAGTGGAGGCAATGGGTAAGAATCCGATCGCAACGAAGGCTTTCACCCCAAACATATCTCTCAGAGACGTACCTCGATCCTGTGGTCTTTTAACCCGCCCCGAATCTCGGGGGGGGGTCTCCCGCGGCACCTTGAAGATCCTGGGTTTCTGCACCAGATATTCCGGGCCCCTTCTGAGTCCCCTTCGCCCTCGAAAGAGACACATGAGGCAGTGTTCGGGTGATTACTACAGAGAGGCTTTATTCTTGTATCAGCAGAAGCGGAAAGACCCTGAACCCGGAAGAGGCACTGCTATATGTACCCTAGAGTGGCATGTTCACTTCTGATTGGCTGTTCACTCATCACCCCTTGTTACGCCTCGGGATTGGCAGTAGCTTGGCGTGTTTTCGCCTCTTGCACCTGAGCAGTTAGTTGTTTACTTGTGAGAGCACAGGATGCCAGCGCCATCTTGTAATGGTGGATGTTATCACTGCTAACCGCAGCTTCCTACAAGCATGTCTGGCTGGCTCCTGGCTTAGCCACCATGTTCCTGCACTAGTGCTAGCTACCACCAGCAGGCTGCCTGGCCCCAGCGGGGTGTCCTCATTTCAGCAAGCTCTCCAGAGGGCCCAAAACTCCTGATCTGGTTCCTCTGAGCTATTTTTTTTAGCTTGCCCCCATTGCAACCAGTCACTGTGCTTCCAGCTTCAGTTTGCTCATCCCTGGAGCCGCTAGTTCCTCCACAGCCATAACCACTGGGTTTTTGGTGGGCCCACCTTCCAGTAACCCAGTAAATCAAAACTCTTGATGCTTAAAATTTATATATATATAAATATATATATATATATATATAAATATATATATATATATAATGCCCACACAGATTAGAAAGTTATCCCAATATTCCCAACCTTTAGATTTCATATCTTCCTATTTACTTGAATCACATGGTGCAGGGCTGTGGGTCATCGTGGGCGTGGGTCCTGTTGGGCTGAGTTGTGATTCCTAAGTGTCTGCCATAGCTCAGGGAGACAGAATTTGACTGAGTTCACTCCACATGGCACAGAGCAGATGCTGGGCTGAAAAGCCGTGGGGCTTCATCTGGGCATGGAGAGGTCTCAGCCTGAAGTCCTGCAGGGCAAGAGTTCTTGGTTTGGGGGTCTCCAGCTGAAGCAGCTGACCGGGAGACCAGTGATCTCTGTCTTTGGGCTCTCAGATGCCATTGGGATCTGTGGAAGAACTGAGACATAAGGGCATACGGGCTGGACTGGCCTGCAGCCGAGAGGGATAAGAGGGAGAGAAGCTCCAGCGGTGCCCCGTGGGGTAGAGACTCTTGATTCCAGCACTCGCTTGGCTGGGTCAGCTAGCTTGCTTGAGCTGGCAGCCTTCACGGCAGGAATATAGAGAAGTCTTCTAGGCAGGAGAATAGGCAGCGATGGCTCAGTAGTCAAAGGTTTTCTCCATGGTTCCCCATGGTGGGGGCCCCAAAGACACGAGGAAGTCCATGGTTTTAAAAGGTTTATTGTCATGGTGGAAAGTGGATGTGGTTGTACCCCACTACCCCCAGGGTGGGCCTTTGGTTAAAGTTTGTAAGGAGGAGGGTCTGGGAAGGAATGCTTAATTGGTTATGCCCTCTGGCCTTTAGGTATCTCATTAATATGGAGATCTCTTGAAGCTCTGAGGCCTGTAGTCACGCCCTCTACCTGTGTTAGGTGACACAAACCTCTCTTTGGGGGGGGGCTGTAGAGACATTGCCCTAGTGACTGAAAGGCACGGATCAATGGAGGTCTTGTTAGGAAGAAAAAAAAACATTTAAATAAAAAGGAAGAAAATTTTAGGTTGAAAAGCATGAACATTGTTTCAGCTATTCCTGTTAGTGAGAAAAAGCATTAAAAAGTTAGGTTAAGAGTCTCAGGTATGTTTCTCTGTTGTCCTTAGTGTTTTTAAAAACAGTGGAGGAGATGCCTGCTCTGCCATGTGGAGGCTGAGTGCTCTAGTAGAGAGGTCTCCTGTACTCCTGTTTGTTTTTCTTAGCCAGTAAATCCTAAACATAGATAAAAAGAAGAAAGGCCAACCTTGGAAGAAAAGCTTAAAGGAAGAAGCATAGAGGCTTGATAGGACAGTCAGAAACAAAAGAAGTGAGAGACTGTGTAAAAGACTGAGCCATGGGGGAAACACGTGGAAGCTGGGTTGGAGCTGGCAGCTCCTGGGAGCAGTTCCTCCAGGTCTGGCCTGGAGCTCTCAGCTGAGAAAAATAAACTGTCTCAAAAGGAAAGGGGAATTTTTTTACCCAAGGGAAGAAGTCCTAAAACGAGGGTCCTAGTAATACAGGGGCAATGGGAGCAAGCAGGGTCCTGGACCCGCTGCTTCAGGCAAACCAGCTGGACTGGCTGAAGTGGCTGCAGCTGGCCGCAAATGACAGTGGAGGAGGGGGAGAAACCTATGCTAGCAGGTGGCACACGAAAGACTGACCCCTGGAGGAGACATGCTGGGGACTAGAGCTTGGAGCCAGTGCTCCTGAGAGAGAGAGAGAGGACAGTCTGTCTAGGCCTGGCCTGGGGTTCTCAGCTGTGAGAAGGAAACTGTCTCAAAAGGAAAAGAAATCTCTCACCCAAGGGAAAGAGTCTTAGAACAAGGATCACGGCAGGCGCTGTGGCCTGAAAGGCAGCTGTTAGCTGTGAGGGAGCCCTCTCTGTGGGGCTGGGGGATGGGCAGAGAGTGAAGGCTAGGAGATTGTCGACATCTTGTCCTTGAGTTGGAAGCTGTAGCTAAAAATCAATGGGAAGAAGCTGGCCAGGAACACAGGGAGAGAGACAGAGAGAAAGAGAGAGAGAGAGAGAGAGAGAGAGAGAGAGAGAGAGAGACCTAGTCTTTTGAACTGGGCAGGAGTTAGACTGTAGCTAGGAGTCAAAGGGGAGAAGCTGACTAGGAACATGTGGGGGGCGGAGGATATAGAGAGGCCTAGTCTTTTCAACTAGGCTGGGTGTTACTCACTATCCTTGAGTTCCATGGAGAGGTTCTTCGTGGGTACCGGGGGGGGGGGGGGGTACTCTTGGAGCTGGCTTTGCCCACATCTTCCACCAGTTGTGGGGCTGTAGTTTGTGCACTTGGGCATGGGTCTAAAGAACCCCTCTCTGGGGAGACCCTCACTCAAGTCTCAGGACTCAAGTCTCAGGAAGTCACAGCCACCCAAAAACTTGCAAGACACCAAATCTGGATGCAAACAGCAGAGGCTTTATTTGGGAGAGTTAGCCGGCTAACGGTCAATTTGTTTGCCCATGCAGGAGCTGAATTGACCAAGACCAGCTGGCTGAGGGGCTTTTTAAAGGGGAAAACCACAAACCAGGGGAGTGAGGAGGGGGTGAGGGGCTGCTAAGGAAATATAACATAAAAATAGCAGAGAATTCCAGAGGAACCCAACCTAAGTGAGTCAGGGTCATGTGGAAAACACTCTGTATACTCATTCTTCTCAAAAATGTGGTCTTGCCATGTCACTGTGGCCTTGCCCTGTTATTGTGGCCTTGCCCTGTCACTTGCTCAACTATTTCTCAGTTGCTCCGGACATGGCCCCACCCTGTCATCATGCTTACTAGTATCTCAGCACCACCTAGATGATTTGCATTTCTCTCTTCCGGTTCCTGAAACATTTTTAGCTTGCTTCAGAGAAAATTTTCCATGCCCTTTAAAGTGAGGCTTAGAGAAAAGCCTATATACATTTTATAAAATGATTTTTATAATTTTCACTCTACAGGTCCTGTTGGGCGAAGTTATGGATCTAGGTGTACCCCTGTACCCCCAAGGTGGGCCTTTGGTTAAATACTGTTTGTAAGTAGGAGGGTCTGGAAAGGAATGCTTAATTGGCTATGCCCTCTGGCCTTTAGGTATCTCATTACTATGGAGATCTCTTGAGGCTCTGAGGCCCATGGTCATGCCCTCTACCTGTGTTAGGTGACACAAACCTCTCTTTGGGAGGGGCTGTAGGGGCATTGCCCTAATGACTGAAAGGCACGGATCAATGGAGGTCTTCAGCTGAGTGCCAGGAGCCTGGAGTCTGGGTGTGTGGAGAAATGTATGCCATCCCTTACAGTGTGGGACTCCGGCTATCTCTAGCCAGTGCTCCACCAGAAACCAAGCTATCCTTTCACGGTCCCACAACGGGTTTACAATTTTGTCTTTCTCCTCTCTTCAAGTCTCTCTCTGCCTGTCTCTCTGCCTCCCTTTTCCCTTTCCAATCATAGGCCTTCCACTGCAGATAGATTGGGCAGGGAAATTTCTGTCACAGGGGCTATCTTAGGTTCAGCCCATTATCATCAAGGTGGAAACATGGCAGCATCCAGGCAGGCATGGTGCAGGAGGAGCTGAGAGTTCTACATCTTCATCTGAAGGCTGCTAGCAGAATACTCACTTCCACGCAGCTAGGATGAGGGTCATAAAGCCCATGCCCACAGTGACACACCTACTTCAATAAAGCCACACCTCCACATAGTGCTACTCCTTGGGCCAAGCATATTCAAACCATCACATCTTGTAAAGAGGAATGATACATCACGCCCCATTTTAAATGTAGTACATAAGGCCAACAGCACCCTTGCCCAGCCAAAATCAGTGGGTCTAACATCAAAGATGCCAACAACCTTTGCCTCAGGAAAACTCTGTGTCTCTATCTCCATTCAATAAATCTTTAACAAGCACCTTCCAAGTGCCAGGGACTCTGCCAAGACACAGAAATCCACAAGGACACAGGCTTGTGTCTTAGCATATCATAACACAATAAAGCTAGAAACCAATGGCAGGAGTAACTAGAGACAGTAAACAGCAATATGAGAGCAAGCAGACACTTTAACCAATGAACCATTGAAGAAATCAATGGAGACATCCTAAAACTCCCTAGAATCAAATGGAAATGAAAACACAATATACAATAACTTTGAATACAAAAAAAATTAAAACTAATTATCAATGTCTATATTAAACTATCCAAAAAAAAAAAAAAAAAAAAAAAAAGACTTCCAGGTATAATGACAGTTTAGAACCTACCTCTGTGCGGTCTAGCAAAAGAGAAGTGTCAGGATAAGAAAAAAGTTAAAATAAACTCTATTCCAAAGAAAGACAGAGGGAGGAAAGGCTTTGGAAATCCAAGAAAGGACTGATAGGACAGAAAGAGAGATTGCTGGGCGATTCTTCTTTCTTGTTTGGTTCTTCTTTAGGCAAAGTAAGGGGTAGAGTGTGGGGGTGGGGTGAGGTAAGATTTGGTCTTATGAGATGTTTAGGGTTGCTGTACAATAATAAAACATTTACCTGCTTTAAGTCTATGTCACTTAACTGTGATAGCTAACTTGCCTGTTTGAGTTCCTCTGAGGGGAGAAACTGTTTAGCACCTCATCATAAAACAGCAAGAGATAAGTGAAAAGATTTATTGCTGCTGCTCCTTTCTCTGGTGAATAAACCAGATAAACTGGATAAACTGGTTAACTCTTTCTTAACCAGAGAGGAAGGAAAGGAAAAGAATTAAGATGCTGTATACAGGCAAATATGCACAGACACGTATACATTCAATCATTCATACACCCACATTCTGGCTGGCCCAACCATCTGTCACAATCACCTTCACAAGTATTCATGCATGCTTACATCTTTCTAGCAAAAAAAAAAAAAAAAACCAAAACACAGCTGGGCAGTGGTGGCGTAAGCCTTTAATCCCAGCACTTGGGGGGCAGAGACAGGAGGATTTCTGAGTTCGAAGCCAGCCTGGTCTACAGAGTGAGTTCCAGGACAGCCAGGACTACACAGAGAAACCCTGTCTCAACAAAACAAAACAAAACAAACAAAAAAAAAAAACACACACACACAAATAAATACACATACACAAAAATCCTACAACGAACATATAAACAAACAGACATACATATTTAGATAGATGGATGGATGGGTGGTTGGATGGGAGGGTGGGTAGATGGATGGATGGATGGATGGATGGATGGATGGATGGATGGATGGCTGAATGAATGGGTGGATAGATAGGGGGTGGGTGGATGGATGAATGGATGGATGGGAGGGAGAGAGAGGGGGTGGGTGGATGGATGGATGGATGGATGGATGGATGGATGGATGGATGGATGGATAGGGCAAAGCTCCCCAAGGCAAACCATTCATTCAACAACTTTATTTCTTTTCTCTGGTCATTTTGTACCTACTTAGAAAAAAGTTCTTTAGAAAATTACCTCAGAGATAAATGTTACATAAAATGGGAGTTGCAGAAGAATGTTGATATTAAGTTCAAAGCAGCGTTTCATTAGAATACACTCATTAAAAGTTCAAAACAACAGTTTTTACATAATCTTGTCTTACCATGGTGCACACCTGTGACTTTATCCTTGGACCGAAAAGTTTTTCCTTGAACACAAAATTGTCCCAAGTCTACTACTCTTTTTAGTGTGATTATGAAAGCTCACTGTATTTTTTATTACTCAGCCTTTACTTACTATTCTGAGGAGTGGGCACATTCTATTCTTGATTCTAACTTTATTACATCTTTCTAGCAAAGCCACAAAAACCATCTCTAAAAACCTTTTTCCTAAAATTATTTGAATCAAATCAGTAATTATATAGAATTATTATCTACTTGACTACATAGCATCACTACAAGATAGTACACCTTCATAGGTCTGCAGAGACCTGCTCAAAAGGGTGATACATAATACCTAGTGATTATTGCATATTTAATAATAGCAGAAAAGCATATTAATAGCAGGAATCTTTCCTAAAATGAATTTTCCCTGGGCCTTGCCTAAGGAAGCAAATCCATCGTGGATTTGAAACCAAGGCAGATTCATCTAAGGATGATCACCTGCTAGTTATTAGCTTCTCCTATGATGGCTCCTGACAAAGGATAAAAGGAAATGAAAGATGGGCTGCTGGAAAGAAAAAAGCTAAGCAGAATACTAATCAAGTTCTATGGCTGGGGTGAGGCAGAAGAGGGGTAGGGTAAAAAGACCATTTTAGACCATCCTGATAGTCCTACCTACATGGCAATCCTACCCACAAAACCAGTGCATAGCCCTCATGAGCCTAAAGTCCCATTGTGGGTCTTGCTGAAGCAGAGCTTCTCTTGTGGAAAGTGTTAGCAGTTGTGGTTGGCAGACTGGCCCTGGCTCAGAGGACTGTGGCTGGGTGCCATCTCACATAAAAGGTATCTAGAGATTAAGGATGAGTAAGTACCCTTGAAGCTTGGACAGGAAATAGTCCCAAATCTTGAGACCCTAGCACAAACTACCACAGTCCCAGAGTTAGAAGGAAGCCCTAAGAGATAGTTGTGGAGAGTGGGAAGGCCAGATGGTAAGTAGCTAAAGCGTGTAAGCAGCATGTAGCTTGACTCAGGCAGTCAAGTGTATAGGAAAGATGGCTCCTTTCTTGGTGGCTGAGAGCACACATCAGTGACTGAAAATAGTTCCAGAGCTTGATAGCCCCGAGCAAGAGATCAGCAGAGCAGACCAGCCCCTGGAGCCAGCTATATGCTGTAAGGTTCACTTCTGATGTCAGATAACTCTGCAGAACGCTCAGGATCTATGGCTGTGTATCCCCAGCAGAGTAATGAATGCTTTGAAAGTGTTGAAAGGGTGAAGACAGGTCTTTCCATGTGGTTGCTTCCTTCCCTCTCATTAAACTTGAGAAATACACTCTGCCAGAACATCACCTATGCCAGAGGATACAAACTGGGGTGTCCTAGAAAAGTGGAAGAACCTGTTTGGTCCACAGATACAAAACCAGGGGTGGATAGCCAGTAGAAGCTCTATGTGTACAAAGAGCTACTGATGTTAAGGTGGCTCTGACAAACAGCAGGCAGGCTCAATACAACCTCAACTCAGCACAGCATGCAACACGCCACTTGTAATTCCCTCTTTGCACATTTAATTATGTATACTTTTAAAAGTATTTCGCGTTTATCTTATTGGGGTTTTTTGTTTTGTGTTTCCCTTTTTTATATTTATTCTTCGTTGCTTTTCTATTACTATGAAGATATACCATACCCAAGGCAATTGATAGAAGAAAGAGTTTATTGGGGCTTATAGTTCCAAGGGTTAGAGTCCATGGCCATCATGGCAGGAAACCTGGCAGCAGACAGGCACAGTGCTAAAGCAGTAGTCAATTTCTTCGAAAGTAGGAGAGAGAGAGAGAGAGAGAGAGAGAGAGAGAGAGAGAGAGAGAGAGAGAAGCTAACCAGGTGTGGCAAGGGCTTTTGAAACCACCCTGAGTGACACACTGTAGTGGGATATCTTCCCACTACTTTGTATAAAGCTCGGCGATTGGGTTGTGTGAGAGGTAGGCAGAGTGAGGAGGTCGGGAGGAGATGAAGAGGAGGAGGAGGAGGAGCTAGGAGGGAGGAGAGATGTAGGAGTCAAGGAGAACCACAGGTCCAGGACAGGCCTAGGTAACGATTTATACCTTAAGGTTAAATATTGGGAAACAACTCTAATTATGTGGGCATTTTGTTAATTGAGCATTATCAAATATATAAAGTCATTGGATAATCTTTAAGCATTAGAGTCTTATTTCTACTGAGAACTGTGTGGATGGCGGGACAGTCTGGGCTCAGCCAAGGATTGTAGAGACAGTGTGGTAGATTGACAGAGCCATCTTCCATGCTGGCATCTTGTGGGTGCCAGGGCCAGTGCTTCTGGCCTGCCTGAGATAGTAGCCTGAGCCAAGCAGTGGCGGGAGCACCTCGCCACTCGTAGCCTCAGGCCTTGTCTAGTCGGAAATATGGCAGCTTCATAACAACAAGCCAGGTTTGGTGTCACTGCATTAAATATTAACCATAACACACACCTCCTCCAACAAGGCCACACCTCCTAATCCTTCCCAGAGAGTGCCAAAGCAGGGAACAGTATTCAAATAAATGAACCATGAACCTTATAGGGTCTATTCTCATTCAAAGAACCTCATTCCACTTCCTGGCTCTATTATAATATAGAATACATTTAGTTCAACTTCAGAAGTCTCCATAGTCTTTCTCAGTCTCAACATAGTTTATAACTCCAAAGTCTCTTAACTGTCATCTAACGTAAAATCAAAATCAAATCCTGTACTTCCCACATACAGTGCCACAGATTGTACATTACCATTCTAAAAGGGAGGCATAGGGGCACAGCAAGGAAATACTGACTAAAGAAAGCCTGAAACCCAGCAGGTAAAACTTCAAACCTCATAAGTCCATGTCTGATATCAAAGAGCTCAGGTGGCTCTCCCCTTCCAGCTGTGACAACTGCAACACACTTCTCTCTTGGGCTGGTTGCTGCTCTCCCTGACAGATATCCTACAGCTCTAGCATCCCCCATGTTTTGTAGTCTCCAACACAATCCAGGCTTCACTTTTATAATATAAAACATGAGATGGGTCCTGATTAATTAATGCATTTTCATGTATGGATAATCACCCAATCTATGCCATAGATGAGGCGGGCTTGGGTGACATCTCCATCAAACATATGGAATACACATTCTTCTCAGCACATGGAATCTTTTCTAAAGTAGATCACATTCAAGGGCACAATATAAGTTTTAACAAATATGAAAGAACCTTGTAATTTCTTGTATAAAACTAGAAATCACAATAAAAATGTAAGTACTTGGAGACTGAAGAATATACTCTGGAACGGACAATGTGCAGTTAAATATTAACATAAAATTGTTTTAAAGTCCTATAATCAAATTAAAATGAAAACATAACTTGCCAACTTCAGGAACAAAGCTAAGGCAATTCCAAGAGGACAGTTTATAGCTGTTGGTGCTTATACTAAGAAAGTCAGAGAAATCACAAGTAGTAACTTAATGCTGCATCACTAGAGTTTAGAAAAACAATGACAAGCTAAGCTCAAAAGAAGTAGACAACAAGAAATAATAAAAATTAAAACAAAAACTAATGAACTAGTGACTAAAATAACAAATAAGTAGTTGGGGATTTTTGACGACATAAACTTGATTGACAAGTAGCTAACAAATCTAACCAAAAAAAAAAAAAAAGAGGAAATCCAAATTAATAAAATTAGAGGAAGGAGGAATATTGAAACAGACTCCAGTGAAATCCAGAAGATCATTAGGGAAGATGAGAAATCCAGAAGAAATGGACCAATATTTGAACATATATGACATACCAAAATGAAGTCAGGACACTATGAGCAGTTTGAAGAGATCTATAGCAAGCAACAAGACTGAGTTTCCTGAGAAATAAAGTCCCAAGACTGAAGATTCTGCCAAGCTCTTAAAGAAGAGCTAATGGCAACACTCCTCAGACTATCCCATAAAACAGAACAGGAATAAACAGTACCAAACCAAGTATAACCCTGAAACCAAAATCAGATAAAGACACAAGGGAAAAAAAACTACAGCCCAATACCCTTGTGGAACAAGAATACAAATATCCTCAAGAAAACACTTGAATTTAACAGTAATTAAGATCATACTCTGTGACCAAGGTGGTTTCATCCCAAGGATGCAAGAATGATTCAACACAAATTAACAGATGTAATAAAGCACATAAACATACTTAAGGGCAGAAACTACATGACCATTCCTGTTGGGGGCCGACTTTTAGCAGAAAGCGGCTATCAGCTTTGCAGCCATCTTGAGCCATATACCCTGACATGAGATTTAAATTACAATAGCCTACAACAGCTGAGAACACTCTGATAATCTTGGTTTAGATACCTTGAGATTAAAGGTGTGTGAGATTAAAGGTGTGTGACTTAAGAAGTATAGAGATCAGGGTTAGAGACAAGACCTAAAGGCATGATTAAAGGTGTAACTTAGAGGCGTGGCTTAGAAGTGAGACATATAAAAGGCAGAGACAGAACAGATCAGAATTCAGACATTAGGGAGACACAGCAGAGAGAAGACATTAGGGAAACTATAGAGAGAGATTCATACACATCAGACATTAGGTAGAATCTGCCGTCACCCTCGCTCTTGCTGAAGCCCGACCTGCAGACCGGAGCAGCAGCTTGGGCCGGGATACAGTGGCCGCCCAAACGTGGGTCGGCCCAGGCCTCAACATTTTGCCTGGGCTGCAACATTTATTTTGGCCACCCCAACTTGGGGCTAGTGCGGTCCCCAACACATTCCAACATATGCAGAAAAGGACTATGATGAAGTTCAGCATCTGTATCGGTTACTTCTGTTGTTGAGATCAAATCCCTGATAAAAGCAACTTAAAGAAGAAAGGGTTTGTCTGGGCTCAGAGTTCAAGGATACAGTTTATCACAATTGGAAAGTCATGGCAACAAGAGCATGAAGCATCACAACTGATCTGAAATCAAGAAACAATGAGAGATAAATGCTGATACTCAGCTCACTTTCTCCTCTTTATTCATCCTAGGACACCAACCTACGCAACAATGCCATCTGTATTCAAGGTGGGTCTTCTGTACTCAGCTAAAGCTTTCTGAAAACACTCTTGCAGGTACACACAGAAATGTGTTTCCATGGCAAGTGTAAATAATGTTTTTTTTAAAGTATTCTGTTATCTACAAACTGATACTTTGGCTTCTTCCTTTTCAATTTGTATCTTTTCTCCTTTTCTCCTGTCTTACCACTCTAGTTAAGATGATATAAGAGCAGAAGAATGGAAACTTTGTCTCATCCTGATTTTAAAAGTTGTTCCTCCTTTGACATTGACATTGGCTATGAGTTCGCTGTGCATATGGCCTTTATTGTGTCACAGTATGTCCTTTCTACCTTCCTCAAGACTCTTACCATGAAGGGACCCTAGAATGGTTGGTTAATCTTGACAGTCAACTATTGGGATTTAGAATTACCTCATCTTTGACAGTTGTAGCAATAATGTAAGTTGAAGAAAAGACAGCCCCTTCACAAATGGGAAAATTGGATATTCATGGTGGAGTAATAAAACTGTCTCTCAACCTGCACAAAAATAAATTCAAAATAGACCAAAGACCTTAATGTAAAATATATATTTAAAAACAAAAACAAAAAAAGCTTGAACCCATGGGGCAAAAGATTCAGGTTCCGGCAAGGGGTTTTCTGAAAAAAAAAAAAAAACAAAAAAAAAAAAAAAAAAAAAAACAAAAAAAAAAACAAAAAAAAAAAACGCTCCTAGCTCAGGAAGACATAGCAAGAATTGTCAAATGGGGGTTGAATCGACTTAAAAGGTTTCTACACAGCAAAGGGACCAATTAACTTAGTGAAGAGAGCCTGCAGGATGGGAGAGAGTTGTCAGCTATACAACTGACAGAGAATTCATACCTAGAACCTATAAGGAACACAAAAAATAAAATACAAAATACAATCAATAAATGAACAAATTAAATGAATAGACAGTCCCCAAAGATGAAGTAAAATGTCCAATAAACATACAAAACACATTGGCATCCTGAACCACCAGACAATTTACATAGACTCCATCTCACTGTGGTTAGAATAACTATCATCAAGAAAAGATGTGATAGGTATGATAGGCTGCTGTAGAAATAAATTAGTGAATCCACTATGTGAATCAGTGCTGCCCCTCAAAAAAAAAAAAAAAAAATAGAACTACTATATCAAGATCTATCTAAATCAAGCCCAGGGATGTAAGTCGGCTTACAATAGAGACCTGCACACCATGCTTGTGATGCACCATTCACAGCAGCCAGGTCAGGGAGGCAGCCTAGGAGTCAGGCCCTCGGTGGATGAATGGACAAAGAAAATGTGCTGCCTTTACACCGTGGAGTATTACCCAGCCACAAAGAGTGAAGTTGTATTGTTTTCAGGTAAATGATGAGACAAGAGATCATCATGTTGGGCAATCTCTCTGTCTCTCTCTGTCTCTGTGTCTCTCTCTATCTCTGTGTCTCTCTCTGTCTCTCTCTGTGACTCTATCTCTCTCTGTCTCTCTGTCTCTGTGTGTGTGTCTCTCTGTCTCTCTCTCCTCTCTCTCTCTCTGTCACACACACACACATGTTTTTTCTGATCAGTGTTTCTCCTCTGGAGTGTCAGGATTACAGACAGGTGCCACTACATTCAACTTCAGAACCAGAACATAATAATAATAATAATAATAATAATAATAATAATAATAATAATAATAATAATTAGAAGGAACCCAGGTTGGGGAATAAGAGCAGGGAGGGAAAGACACAAGAGAGACAGTGATGGGGCAGTGGGACACTTATCAAAGTCCTTTATGTGAATATGTGAGAATGTCTCAATGAAACCAATTGTTTTGTACAACTAATACATATTAATAAAAAAATTAGTTCCAAAAAAAAGAAAGAAAGAAAGAAGAGAGAGCAGAGGAATCCACAGACTAGTGGACAATCCGGCAGATTTTTTGTGGCACCAGGGGACATATAGAAAGAGCTAATGGGGCTGGATAGGTGGCTGGGTTGTTAAACGTGCTTACGGTGCAGGATTCCTGTGCAAGCATGGGAACTGCAGTTCGGACTGCAACGCCCACCTAAAGCCTGGGAGTGGCCCTGCACACACCAGTAACCGCTGCACTGAGGTGGGTGGAGACAGGAAAATAGCTAGGGTTTGCTGGCGTGGCTAGCTGACAAATTCGAGTGAGTTCCAGGTTCAACAGAAGGTGAACAAGGCAGAAAGTGGTACAGGGAGACACCCCCTGTCCTCCTCTGGTCTCTGTAAGAGGCACATGCAGCCCTCCCCACACATAAATAAAAATAATAAAACACTGAACAGAATTCAGTTTTACAACTCTAAGAGAACAGCTTCACTCACCACAAGTGCCTTCCGGTTTATGAGCTCACACCTCAGAAGGCAAGTGGGAAAGCTCCCCCTCCTGGTGTGATTTGCATTTCAATTAGTGCCAAGGCACTCCCTTTTGAGCATGAGTCAGGAGACTGAGGCCTCCCTGCAGAACCTGCTCTGTACTGGGCCTCAACCACACCCTTAGTCCAGTCAGACTGGGCACAGCCCGAGGAGCCGAGGCCCTGTGAGCTGTCTCGGGGGAGTATGAAAACCCCATCCCCAGCTGACAGCAAGTCCTCCTTCACTGTCTGTCATCAGCCTTTGCTGTTCATCCACACATAGTGAACTAGATGAGCAGAAAGGTCCTGCCCTCCAGACCCCCTCAGAACCTCTTTTATGAATATTAAGAAACCCGTGCTCCGAGTCCGAAGCTGCGGAGACACATAGCTGAGCGTGACTAAGTCCCAGGCTCAGCTCTGAGGTTCCTCTCAGATTATTCCCTTTTTTGGCCGCAGGCAGGGTTTCCCTCTTCTCTCTTAGGTGCTGCCGGGCAGAGCCTTAAAAAGCCCCGGATGAGCAGCATTACAACTCACAGGCTCCCTCTCCAGAAGGGCTGGGTGCAAGGAACCTCTCCCCAGGACTTAAGATCCTCCAGGAGGATGAAGGGCACCACTAAACCTCCTCTAACCAGGCCTGAGAGGCCAAGCTAAGGTTCTAGTGAACCGTCTACTCCAAGTCCATAGGAAATAAATTTCCTTCTTGGGTGTATAAAGGGAAAAGGAAGGAGAAAGGGAGGGGGTGGGGAGGGAAGAACAGGAGGAGGGACAGGAAGGGTGGGAGTCTCTACCAGCGGAAGCATCCCCCAAGATTCTAGCAGTATTCACAAATGACCCCGATGGCAAGTAAAAAACCCAGGCGGGTTTTGAGATAGAAAAGGCAAAAGACTCAAAGACAAGAGCGCAGGGAAAGAGGATGAGTGAGTGAGTGTGTGTGTGTGTGTGTGTGTGTGTGTGTGTGTGTGTGTGTGTGTGTTGGAAATGTATGTGTGTTGGAAGGGGGGGTGGGGGGCGGGTTGGGGGGTGTGCTTAAGGCAGTGTATCCAGGACAGAAAAAAAAAAACCCGGAGAGAAGAGAGAAGGGTCTGCTGGGAGAGGCAGGGGAGGGGCAGAGTGTCTGGTAGTCACAGAAGTGACTAGTGACATCCAGCCTTGCAGTCCACAGTGTGCTGACAGGGAGCTCAGGGCATTAGCTTCTCCCTCCCCTCGGACTGATGTAAATGTTAGTCCTACTTTCATTGAGGTCAGAATTCCTGGTGCAGCCCACCTTCACAATCCAGAGCCACAACTCCCTGGCTGCATGGTCCAAAGAAAGCAAACAAATCTCTAGACGCCTCCATTTTCTCAACTATAATTGGCAACGATGGCAAGACATGGCTCACAGGGCTACCGAGATGATCTAATGAATGAATATGTGCCATGCCTTTGAGAAGAGGACTCCCCATGCTGCTCCACCAGTGACAGCACACAGAGGTTCTGGACTGGTAATAATTGCAGCCCATGCAGATCTCCACCAAGCAAGCCGCTATTGTTCTGGAGACTCCAGTGGAGTTTCCTCGCAGCTACTTTGTTTTCCTCCGAGCTACATTGTGTCTTTTTGCCCTACGATATTTTCTTCTCTATCTTCTTTGTTTCTGTAAGATCTTCCTTAGAATCAGAAGGCTTCCCCACCTCCTGTTCTCTATATTCTCACAGTTGGTACCCCCAAAGCATCTTTTCTTGTTTAGTATTCTGAACAGTGGCTTACTCAGGCCCAGGCTGGTCACACACTCATAGCAATGCCCCTGTCCAACCTCCCAAGAGTTGAGATTACAGATTAAATCACCATGCCTGGATCTCTCGTGCCTCTGTTCCAGTTTGCTTTCTGTGGCTCAGATACAAATCATGACCAAATGCAACTTGGGACAATCTGTTTGGCTTAGAGTTTATAATCCATCACAGAAGGAAACCAAGATAGGAATCCAAGATAGGAGGAACACTGCTTCCTAGCTTGCTCCCTCTGGCTCTCTGTTACCTTTCTCATACAACCCAGGCCACTTGCCTAGGGGTGGCAACTGCTCAGTGGGCTGGGCCCTCATACATAAATTAGCAACCAAGAACATGTCACACCCATTCTTATGGAAGCAGTTCTTCAACCCAGGTGTATCAAGTTGACAACCACAACCTCTACTTTTTTTTATTTTTGGAAAGGAACATTGTGCCTAGAGGACACAAATAGGTACACAAAGTTAAGCATAATTCTTTGCTATAGGACTCATCAGAGTCCTTAACATATAAACAGCATTATGGATCATCAAGAATGTGAAATGTGAATGTGAAATCTTTTCCAATATCACTTGGCTGTGAAAAAAAAAAGTTACAGATACACACACACACAGAGACTGCCCACTGATGTGTCATGAGACTCGGGCTGCTTTACAGAACCAAGTTGCAACTAGAGAACCTTTAAAGTTCTGTCTAGTCCTGGTTTCTGTGATGCATATCTCACATTGTGAAGCATCCCTGGTATGACCCATCCTTGTCTGCGGGGTTAATGCAAGCCCACCTCTGCATTGCATCAGCAACCTGAGCTCTGTCTGTAAGCCGTCATCCACCTGAGAGTCACTGAACACTTTGTCAGCACTATGACCCCTCTTTCACACACAGAGAAACTAAGGCCCAAGAAGACAAAGATACCAGCTCAGATCCACAGTCAAACAAATTCTTAGTGTGCTCACTGAGTGGCCCCCTGGCAGATGGATGGATACCAAAGGGCTCACTGAGGAGGAGCTGGGACCAGAGAGGTGTTTGAAATCAAAGCCTTACAATGAATGAGACCTCAGCAATTATGCTATGTCACTGAGGCAGGTCAATAACAATAAGAAAATAATACCTGACCCCAGGGAGACCACAGCAGAAAGCAGAGGAAGCATATGGACCATGTCTCAATAAAGCAGACGCAGCAGAGAGCAGAGGCAAGGTAAGACCTAGCATATTAGGTGATTGCTGTGGTTTAGATTTTTTTATTTGTTCATTTTATCTTATGTGTGTGACTATTTTGCTTATGTGTATGTATGTTCACTACATGCATGTTTGGTACCTGTAGAAGAGGGCACTGTATCTCTGGAACTGGAGTTGTGGATGGGTTCTGGGAACCACGCCCAGGCCCTCTGCAAAAGCAACAAGTACTCTTAACCAGAGACATCTGGTTAAGAAGCTCTAGCTTCTGGTTTGGATTTTAAATGCTTATCAAATGCCTATAGGGCGGAGGCTAGGTGCCAGAGTACAGAACTTTCAGAAGACATTAGAACTGTTAGGAGATGGAGCCCAGTGGGAGGAAATTTGATTGTTTGATTGGGAAACATCCCTGTATAGGTCTATCTTGAATTGTTGTGAAGAGACACTGTAACCATAGCAACTCATTCAAAAAAGGCATTGAGTTGGAACTTGCTTACATTCAGATGTTTAGCCCATTATCATCATGGCGGAAAGCATGGCAGCGCACACAGAGACATGGTACTGGAGAAGTAGCTGAGGTAGCTGGAGAAGTACCTGGCTTGGCAAGCAGCAGGAAGAGACAGTGGATCTGGCTTGAGCATTTGAAACCTCAAAGCCCACCCCAGTGACACACTTTCTCCAACAAGGCCACACCTCCTAATCCTTCTCAAGGACTACACTCTCTAATGACCAAGCACCTATGAGCCTATGGGGGATATTCCTATTGAAAACACCACAATCCCTATAGGCTCACATATTTAAACACTTGATCCTTAGTTGATGGCACTGTTTACTGAGGTTTGGGAGGTTTAGGTTTTAGGTTTGTTAGAGGCAGTTTGTCTCTGGGGAGAGGGAGTAAATTTTGAGTTTATAACCTCACTTTATGATTGCAGTTGAAGATATTACCTCTCAGAATCCTGCTCCTGCTGTCACTTGTTGTCACGACTTCCACTGAGATGGACTTTATCCTTCTGTATCCATAAACTTAAATAAACTCATCCTATTCGTTGCTTTGCTCATGGTAATTTATCACACCAACAGAAAAGAAGCTAGTACATTTGGTCACTAGGAGCATACACCTTAAGGGGCTATTGAGAGCCCAGCCTCTCCTGCCTCTCTCTGCTTTTGGAGGCCAGGCAGTGAATAGTCAGCCCTGCTATGACATAGTATGCCACCATCAGCTCAAACCCACAGGCCCAAGTGACCATAAAACAGCCTATGAAACCAGAAGCTGAAATAAACTTTCTCCTTTAAGTTGGTTGTCTTAGATGTTTTGTCAGAAGGGCGGAAAGATGACTCACTAGTTTGTTAGTTGGCTCTCCCAGCCCCTTCCTGACCCTTTACTATTCCAGGGTCCTCGCCCCTCAGCCCCTTATCTGCAACCCTCATATGATCCCTTCAACATCCACTGACTGATTAATGGCTGACAGATTTCCTGCTCCAAGACCAATATCAGCTTCCTCTCCACTATCGTAGCATACAATGCTACAAGAAGCTATTCAGTGTTTTCAGTATCACTTCTTGGCGATGAGCCTACTCACCTTTGACTGAAAAAAAGGAATGGAATTGGATGAAGAGGCCAGGTAGACCATGTTCCTGTAACTGCAAATGTCCTGACATCATAACTGAGCAAGCCCAGTGCAGTGCTCAACCTCCATTGTTAACTTGCATGGATTTGATGTGTCTGAGGATGTTTCCAGAAGGGAAGGAGGACCCACTCTGGATGTGGGTGGCTCCTTCCCAGTGGCAAGGGTTCCAGACTGATAAATGGGAGAAGCAGGAGGCTACCTGGGCACCAGAATTCATGTCTGCCTCCTGACCATGGATAGAATGTGATAAGACACCTCATGTTCCCACTGCTAGGATAGATGTTATTCCTCAAGCTAGAATCAAAACACTGGGAGGCTTTTTCCATGTACTTTCTCATAAGAGTAATGGAGGTAATTTGGTGTTAATACACCCAGGGACGTTTACAGTGAAGATGGCTACTAGAAGCAGTGAGAATCTGGCACTGATGTGTTTGGCATGTTGGGAGAAATTACATGCTGACCATCCAGGCTATACACTCAGGAGCCAAATGACCAATTAGCACACTGGCCTCTTACCTTGTAAACTTGAGCATGTATTTGAATAGTTCTAGAATTTCTACTTGGGAGGGACTTCGGGACTGAAAAACTGCAGATGGTAGATGGAGCTGCAAAGGATAGTCTTGGGGCTATTTTTGCTTAAAGGTTGTTCTGGTTGGAAACATTGATTTGGAGGATTGGGATACTACAGATGGAACAGTGCAGGGCCACACCCCTCTGGTACCCTGTGGTGCCTCCCATAGGGCAGGCAATGAATCGCTGTATCTGATCCCTTCATCAGGGACTATGAAGATAGAGAATCAGCGCAGCACTCGTGTGCTCTTACATAGAAGTGACATTGCTGTGGCTGCTGGCAATGGCGGTGACGATGATGGAGGTAATGGTGCAACACCTAAGGTCCTGCTGTTTCCCAAACAATTCACAGACATTATCAGCTGATACTTGTAACAACTCTGACTATGCCAAGTAGGCAGTGGGTCCCCACTTGAGCAGACACCCTAATTTGCTTCTCTGTTGCTCTGATAGAGTACCAACTAAGCAAAACTTGTGGGGGAAAAAAAGGTTTATTTCACCCTACATTTTCATTGTCTTAGGGTTTTATTGCTGTGAAAAGACACCATGACCATGGTAACTCTTAAATTTTTTTTTTTTTTTTTTTTTTTTTTTTGGTTTTTTGAGACAGGGTTTCTCTGTGTAGCCCTGGCTGTCCTGGAACTCACTCTGTAGCTCTGTAGACCAGACTGGTCTCGAACTCAGAAATCCACCTGCCTCTGCCTTGCAAGTGCTGGGATCAAAGGCATGCGCCACCACTGCCTGGCTTAAAAAAAAAATTTTTTTTTAATTAGGGCTGGCTTACAGTTTCAAAAGTTTAGTCCATTATCATCAGGAAGGAAGAAAACATAGTGGCATGCAGGGAGACATGGTGCTGGAGAAGTGGCCAAGAGTTCCACATCTTGATGCACAGTCAGAGAAAACTGACTACATACAGCTAGTATGGCAAAGAGAGACTGCATGCCATACTAGCTGTAGCTTGAGCAGAGGAAACCTCAAAGTCCACCCCCACAGTGACACCCTTCCTCCAACAAGGCCACACCTCCTAATAGTGCCACTTCCTATGGGCCAAGCATTCAAACACATGAGTCTATGAAAGCCATACTTTTTAACCACCACATCAATCCTGGAGGGAAGTCAGGGCAGGGTCTCAAGGCAGGAACCTAGAGGTAAGCACTGAAGCAGAGTCTGTGGAAGCACTGTCCACTGGCTTGTTTCTAGGCTTATGTTCAGCTGCCTCATTTATACAACCCCAGGTCTAGGGATAGCACTCACTACAGTGGGATAGGCCCTCCTCTATCAACTAGTCTTCAAGGAAATACACCCTTCAGACATGCCCAGGAGCCAATCTGATGGAGGCAATTTCTCAAACAAGGTCTCCCAGCCCCCAGTTATCTCTAGTTGGTGTCAAGTTGACAAAAATGATCAGGTATGAGAAGGACACAGATGGGGGCTCGGGGCTGGCATTTTGAAAATGGCAAGAGATCCCACAAGCGAAGATGTAATTTATCCTTAGCAAATCTGCCATTAAGAGATGCTCCTATGAAGACCCCTCTGAGAGAGAGCATTGGTGCCTAAGGTGTGGCCTCATCTGTGGCCCCACGTACAGGCTGGAGACATGGGCAAAAGCTCAGAATGCATCTGGGCATCTGGAACTTGATTCAAACTGTTTCCTCTCCCTTCTAGTCCCAGTCCTTTTCACACTTTGTAACATTAAAGAGAACCTGCGTGATCTCTCCTTCAGCTCTTGAACACCCTCCTGGAGCCCTGTCTGCTTCATGGTACACTGCAGTCTTGAGGGAAGAATACATCCTAATAAATATAATGTCTCCAGAGAAAAGGAAATCACACTCCGTGCTACTCAGCTTTCCATAGCTGTGATACAAGCACATGGAAGAATAGGTTAAAGGCAGGAATGACTTGTATGGGCTCAGGCTTCCAGAGAGTTCGGTCTGTGTTCAGCTGGTTCCACTGTTATAGGGCTGAGGTGAAGGTGAAAATTGTGGAGGCAGGAGGCTGCAGAGGAGAAAGCTGTTTGCTTCATTGTAGACAGGAAGCAATCAGAGAGGAAGAACCTGAAGGCCATGTATACCCTTCAAAGGCCATTCACTTTCCAGTGACTTCTTCCTCTCACTAAGCCCTGTGTGCTAAAGTTTCTCCCATTTCTCAAAATAGTGTCACCAGCTGGGGACCAAGCATTCACCATCTGAGCCTGGGGGTACATTAATGCTCAAGCAAACTTGGCACACAAAACCGGGTCCTTTGTTTTCGTCTCCTGCACATTGATACAGGGGACTGAACTCAGGCCTATGTACACTTAGACAACTGCTCTACCAGTGAACTACAGCTCCAAGTGGATTTCAGTAACACAGTAGAATTCATCTTGTCTGTGATCCGCTTTGGACTCATACCACAGACCTGAAACAGAGAAGAGGAAAGCATAGGTTTGCCTTGTGGTCCACCTGCCTTGTCCTTTGCTGTCTGAAGTCAGAAAGGGAGGTCCTGCTATGGTCTAGGGTTTCAGAGTAAGGCTTACTCCCATCACGTGTCAGCTGCTGCCCTCTTCAAATGGAGAGTGGGAATTTCCTGTGGCCAGCTGTAAAGTTTGTGAGTGCAACAAAAAACTGCCCCCCCCCCCTCATTTTCTTCCTGTCTCTCACATTCCAGATATGCCAGCTGTTTCTGATTCACCGCTATCCTTCTGGGCTGGATGACTCATTTGGAAAGAGGGATCTGTGTATGTCTCTATGGTTCCCTGACAGGGATCATGTGGCCACAGAAAGAAAAGACTAGGCCAGCTCCCCTGAGAAAACATGGCAGGGGAAGCTTTGAGAAGCATAAAGAAGTGTTGACTCAGATTACAAGCTGGTCCTTGTCCAAATAGTGAGGTCAGTCATTACTCTATTGCAGTAATTCTAGACTGTCTGGGGCCTTTGGGGAGCAGAGTTCTATGCATACAAACTAAGTTGGCTGCAGTACCTGAATGTGCTTCATGCACAGTGCACCATGAAGAGTGTCACTAAATTGGAAGAGGAAGCCCTGGGTGAGAAGAGACATTCTGGTACCTCAGCCTTGTAAAGCTTCAGTCTTGCAAGTTGCTGACTTGACAGCAGTGATGGGTGTAGCCTGCCCAGGCATTTGTAGCTAGAAGGATTGGGGAGGGAGGACTAGCCTCCAGCTGCCAGGGAGGAGGAACTTCCTTCAGCAGAGAACCAAACTTCCTGCTACAGCAGGTTTGGGACAAATTTTTCTCCAAGAGCCCCAAGCCCAAAAGAAATCAGGGTAGGGCCAATGGAAATGAGATAGTGGAAAAAATAAAAGCTCCCAGGAAAGTACTGTGAAGCTTCTAAAACCATTGCATAGAAAACCCCTGAACTACCAAAGACTACTGTGGTAGACTTCAATTCTTTCAGTCACATAAGACAAGACAGAGCCTGGTGACAAGCAGTGTGCCTGTCAGGCAACGTGCTAGGAGCTGAAACCTGAAGATGGAGGATATCAAACAAAGTCAAATGTAAGTAGGGAGAGATTGTCTTTCCAAAGAAAGACCCTGGTCCTGGGCAGAATGGCCCTCTCTCAAGACTCTGCAAGCATCTCAGATTCTAACAGAAGAATAGGGGAGAGGAGGCTTGTTTTCTGTGGCAGAGGAAGGACAAACAGAGTCAGGTAGAATCTGGAAGAGAAGCTGGAGAAACACTGGGAAATGACTAGCTAAGCAGGGGAATGTTCTGGCTATGGACAGCCCCTTCCCAGAGGCTGGTAGAGGTGGGCGGGAAGCCCTCTGTTTCATTTGTGTGTGCACCAGTCTGGAGGAAGCAGAGCTGGGGAACCAGTAAAGAAAGAAAGAGCCCCAAGTAAAGTTTGAGCAAGTGAAGCACTGGGTCAGCCTTGGGCAACAGTGGACACCCGGTTAAAGACAAGAATAGACACAGTGAGGAGGCTAATACAGTGATGAATCGTTCTTAGAGCTAAAATGGCTGTCATATTGATACAAAATGAATACATTTAAAAAAATTTTATTTGACAAAGACAGATGGAATAACCAGACATGTCATGTTTTGTTTGTGCTTTTGTTTCTTAGACAGGGTATTGCTGTGTAGCCCTAGCTAGCCTGGAACTCTCCATAAAGACCAGGCTGGCCTAGAATTCCTGAAGAGCTGCCTGTCCCTGCCTCCCCTGTATTGGGATTTAAAGACATGGGTCGCCATGCTCACTAGCAAGCATTTGCTTGCAGCGTGATGGTTTCTAAGCCTCACAGCCCTTTCCCGGGATTTGTTCAGTTTTCCTCACCATTTGATTTCCTTTGGCCTCACCCTGATTCCTTCTAGGCTCAGGATTCAAAAGGAAACTGGGGGGAAGACACCAGACAAACACTTGTCATGCACAGGGGAGAATAGTGAGGTAGCAGTACAGACAGACAACCCCTGGCTTTGCCACAGGGAGACAGACACTTTGATTCCTCCAGGGACAGAGTCATTTGCATATTACATAGATATTTCAAGTTGCTACAGCTTCCTGAAACTTCCAGAGTTACAAACTATCTCAGAAACCATGCAATGCTGAACCAAGATGAGGTCCAAACCAGGGATTCTCAGCCTGGTACAGAGACATTTCAGACTACATTGTTCTTCCTTTTCTCTCTGTAGGGCCATGCCCTCCACCCGACCATCCTTCAGTGTGGTACCCAGCTTCCACCCAGTAGAGGCCAACAGCCTCTTTTGTCCCAGTTGTGACAACATGAATAAGGTCTGCAGTTAGGGTCAAAAGCCTCTTGGGTCACACTGGTAGGTGTGGGTTGCTTCCAGTTGAGAACCCGTGCTTTAAATAATTCATAGCACAAGCAGATACTAAGCCCATCCAGTATTCATTCCAGAACCATGTTCTGTGTGTGAGCTTTCCCTGGAGAGAGCAGTGGGACTGGCCATCAACAGGGGCTCTGTTCTAAATGCTCTCCCAGCAGCAACTTAATAAATCCTCCCAGGTAAATCAGAGTTTTAAATAAGCGGCACATTATTATTCTAGTGTCGATTTGCCCAGGGTGATATGGGAGGCTACACATGCTAAAACCACACACTTTCCTCCATTTCTTGAAATTTAGATTTAACAAAGATGAATGGTTTTTGCCAAATTGCACAACCCTACTTATGCACAAATAACTTCAGTAACTGCAGAGGCCCTGGGACCTTAAAAACCCTGTGTTGCCAGTGACTAACTTTAATTCATGTGGGTAACATATTTGAGCTTCTAGGGGGCTCAGTTTCTCACCTGTAAGATGACACATCCGTAGCCATTTTTTCTCACAGAGTTTGGGGTGTTAGCTTGTGTGCCCAGAGCCTGCAGAGCTCTCTTTCGATCCTGAGCCCAGTGAAGTGGCAACTGGCTTAGTCGCCTCGCTCACTCCCTCATCCGCGCCTGACTCATCCGATGTTTCCTGGACACTCATTGCTGAGTTTCGCCCAGCGTTCCTCCCCACTGGCTGGGGTCTGAGTCTCAACTTTCGCACCCCAATTTGCGATTGCCCTCCCCCTCCTCACTGCCACCGGACCCCGCCATCCCGGGAGCGGTCCAAAGGTGGCAGCATCGGCCCCGCAGTCCTCCACTGTCGGGCTGGCGCGGTGCAAGTCACCGGCTGGCTGTGTCCGGAGCCCGGCGCCGAGCAGGCCTGGAGAGACGGAGGCCACACCCCGCGCGCGGCCCAGGCGCTTTTCGCCGGTGAATCATCCCCCGCAGCCGCGGCTCTTGCAGTCCGCTGCAGCGCCCCGGGCCGGGCCGCGCCCCAGCCGAGTGCCGCGCCCCGCCTCTCTGCGACCCTTCTCTCTGTGCAGTGCGCCATCTCGATCGGTACCATGGCGGGCATCGCGATGAAGCTGGCCAAAGACCGCGAGGCGGCCGAGGGGCTGGGATCGCACGAGAGAGCCATCAAGTACCTCAACCAGGACTACGAGACTCTGCGGAACCAGTGCCTGGAGGCCGGGGCGCTCTTCCAGGATCCTTCCTTCCCCGCCCTGCCGTCGTCCCTGGGCTTCAAGGAGTTGGGGCCCTACTCCAGCAAAACTCGGGGTATCGAATGGAAGCGGCCCACGGTAGGAAGCGCGAGGGGAACCGGCAGGGCCGGGATGGCCTGGAAGGACACTCGGGGTTCTAGGAGGCTGCGAGCCCCAGGCTCCCTGGCTCGGTAGTCCTGGCTTAGTAGTGCTCCGCGATAGCTGCTAAGGGGACTCCCGATGCAGGCTGAGGCCCACCCGGTAGACCTGCCCCAAGCTGCGCCCAGAGCGCTTCACAGGAAGGGACCCCAAGTCCCATTAGTGGACACGCCCTGGAGGCCGCCTTCGGCTTCGCAAAGCGGCAGGGACACAGGGCCGCTGGGGTGAAACTTTTATTGGACTCCTATGGTGACAGGGTCGGCTGTAGAAGTTGGAGTGGGGAGGTCGGAGTAAGGTAGAAGACGCGGGACTGCTGGCGGGGAAGGGGAGGCAAGGAGTGGGCATAGCTTAGCGCTGGCTGACATAGGTAGTCTCAAGTACGTCTGGTAGTTACATTGATCCAACTTGGATCTTGCCTATTTCTCAAAGTGCAGTTAGAGGATCCCTTAACTAAAGAACTGAGGGATAACTTAAAGAATTGAAGGGCTCCAACAATCCTGTTAATCATTATTTGCTGATCTAGCAACCTCTGCTCAACTCCGAGATGCTCTTGTTCCAACCCTCAGGGGCTCTGCCCTTAAGCCCTTCCCATTCCCTTGTAGTCTCCAGTGAAGCCCTGCTGGTCCTCATCCCATGGGACCCTCTCTTGACTTTTCCAGGGAACCTACAGGAAGTCTAAACTTCTAGATTCCTGTTAGGACAATGGACATTTATACCCTGCTTCCATACTCTTGGTTCTCCTAGGCCACTTTTGTTATCCTGACTCTAGTCTGAAAGCACCCAAGACTCGCTAGGGTGTAGCTCAGTTAGTAGAGTCTTTACTTAGCATGGATCTGTCCCAAGTACTATATAAAATCAGGTTCATGGTAATGTATGCCTGTAATTCCAGCATTCAGGAGGCGGAGACTGGAGGATCAGAAATTCAAAGCCTGGGGCCACAAAGATGGCTCATTGAGTAAGGGCCATTCTTACCGACCTTAGTTCTATCATAGAACCCACCTGGAAAAGGAGAACCAACTCCCAGAAATTGTTCTCTGACCTCCACATGCACACTGTGGCACACATGCAGTCTTGTAGGCATGTGCGCGTGCGCACACATGCACACACACACACACACACACGCACACGCACACGCACACGCACACGCACACGCACACACACACACACACACACACACACACACAAAATAAATAATAATAACAACAAAAGATGGAGGCTGACCTTGGCTATCCAGTGAGTACATTTGAGGCCAGCCTGTACCACATGAGACTCAAATTTAAAAATAAATGAAAAGGAAGCTAGAAGTGTCTCTGTGGAGTAGGATCCAAAGCACCTGGGGACCTTGGGTGAGTCACTGGCTCTCTCTTCCTCACCTCAGTTGGTGTGGTGATACTCACCCTTGATCCCAGCCCTCAAGACACTTTGTAACTTGGGCTGTTCAGTAAGTTGGAGGCCAACATGAGCTACAAAGTAAGAGTGTGTCTACTGTGTCTCAATATTAAATGAGTAAGATAACACATAAGAACAACCTAGGCCTCTCTGTTTTCTCTCTTGCCTAGCACACCCTGTGCAGCAGCCACCACTGTTTCAGTTCCCTGGAAACACCAGGTTGTCTCTCTGGCCCTTCTCCTCTCCCCAAGTCTGGCCCATTTACATTCTTTCAAAGTCTCCTCCTCAGAGAGTCCCTCCTCACCCTGCCACTCTCTGCCCTGTGCTCATTCCTGTCCTGGAGTTGTCACGATGAACCAATGCAGTCACATACTTTTCTTCCTCTGCTGAGCTACTATGTGTTATTTGGCATGTGCTCTCAGTGTCTTGCCAGGATAGTGCCCCTTCTTAATATCCATTCAGTCACTCATTCATTCATTCACCAGCATTTAGGGAGTGCTTACTCTAGCCTAGACGTTGAGACATCCATGAACAACAGGCTGCTGACTGTTTGGAGAATGAGTGAATGAATGAACAGTCATTGTGAGTCTCAGATGACATCCTGACTGGGGAGACAATTCACATACAGGAGAACGTGTTCCTCACATTTGCATACCGTTTTACAACTTTCTTTTTATTCTAGTATCATTTCTGTGATTATGAGACACCCTAACCAAAAGCAACTGAAGGGAAGAAAGAATTGTCTTGGTTTACATTTCCAGGTTGCAGCACATCATTGAGGGGAAGTCAATGCAGGAACTCAAGGTTGAGGCGTGCTCACTACCCACACACATCTGAGGCCACAAACTTTCCATTCAGTCGATGAGCAATTATTGAACACCTATTATATTTCAGGCACAGTACACTTAGTTTCTGTCTCTGAAGCCTACAGAGGACAAAAAAAAAAAAAAAAAAAAAAAAAAAAAAAAGTCCTTCAACAGGTGATACTGCCTGTGGGCTTTCTGAGTAGAAAACCAGAGCTCCAGAGCAACTTCAGGGCCACTGCCTAGGGCAGACAGGCTGTGTATCACACATCATCATACAGTTGAAGAAACCGAAGCATGGGGATGTCAAACTTGCTCAGAACAAATCAGGACTGAAGCCATGGCCTGGCTAGCTGTCCTAACCTGTCCCGTCAGACCTTGGTGGGGCCAGGCAACAGGAATTTTTAAAAATGCACTCACTGGATTCATTAGCCGGTTATTGGAGACTGAAATAAAACAAGGTCAATGGATGGTGGGGTAGGGACCAGACAGGCTTCAGATCCTGGAGGAGGAGAAATGGGAGGGAATTGGGTGTTTCACTCATTTAAAAAGGATGTCTAAAGGACAGGAGAGTGAAGAGGGAAGGAGAAAGAAGTGAAGAGAGAGAGAAAGAGGGAGAGAGAGAGAGAAAGTGTGCACTTGTGGCTTGATTTAAGAGTTGTTCAGCTGTGATCAACTTGAGTTTTCTAGAGGTTGAATCTTGAGAGGGGAAGGGGTTAGAGGTAACTCCCAGAGAAAGAATGAACCAATCCAAAGAAAGCAGGGAAGGCAAGGAGCCTGGGTAGCCATTTTGGGGGTGTAGGGGGGGCTGATAACTCTTCTTGAGAGAATGTCGTAACATTGGCAAGAGAATTCTCCACTGCAAAGAGATGAGATAGACAATGACCACAATCACACTGAGGGCAGTGCCCATACCAGGTCAAAGTGCTGAGAGACCCAGCATCATCTGAGGATGGCACATCAGGTCCTCCCAACTGTTGTAATAGAGTACTTGCCAAGGCCATTCACCGGACCCTGAGAACAGTCCTATGTGGGAGGTACATTTTTCTCCTTCAAACCCATTATACAGATGCAGAACAAGCTTCAGGATGTCAAGTAACCTACCAGCATCCTAGGCCTTATGCAATAAATGACAAGGCTGAGATTCTCACTGGCTTATCAGAATCGAAGCTTGAGCTTGCCCTCCTTTCTTCTATGACTACATCATGTTTAATTCCAGGCTCCACAAGCTGTGATTGGGGCCCAGTTTTCTAAAGTATCTGGGTTGTGAAGTCTGAACCTGGACTTCTCTGGAGACCCCAAGGCAGTCTCTGAAGTATAATGGTACCCCACCCCACCCACCCACCCCCACCCCCACCCCCAGGAAAGAGCTTGGCCCCTGGATGATCAGTATGACAGAGGCTTTTGGAACCAAATCAGTCTGCTCCATCCCCGGGGTTAAGTGCTTGCCTTGCAGGCCTTGGGAAAAGTTGGCTCAGACGGAAATGCTTTCTCATTGGCCCTGCATCCAGCAGGAAGACCGGTGGAGAAGCGGGAAGTGAGCATGCTCTGTGAGCTGCTGTGCTGCTGGAGGCTACCAAGATAGACCCAGCTTTCACCCAGGAAAGAAGACTCCTGGTAGACAGAATAGTGCCAAAAGTCAAAGCCACACTATGCAGATGTGACACTCCTACAAACCAGCTTAGATTTGGGCCCCCAACTTCCTTTGTGGCTTTTGGATGGAGCTCTTCAGAATCTGGAAACACATACAGGGGCCTGCTGGAGACCTGAGCCCTTCCACATTGGCTGTAGAGAGCAACCGCACCAGAGGCATAAGGGCATTAGCACTTGACACCAATGAGTTCAAATCCCAGTCGTCTGTACCACTGGGGAACTGTGAAGCTTTGAGCAATCACTTTACCTCCTGAGGTGTTCTCCACAGGACTCCATCTTGAGTCCCTACAAGGCTACAAGAGAGAAGGCTCCCTGTGGTTTCTGTGCAGCAGGTGCAGAACGCATGGATTCTCCAAGCGCTGGGAGGATGTAGAAGGGCTGGATTCAGCCTGTCTCCAAGAAGCACGTGCATTAGAAAGATGGAAGAGGACCCATGAGTGTCACCAGATTTAGGTTCTCAAAAACCCTAGGACAGAACTCAAAAGGGAGGGTGGGGATAAATGAGGAGGAAAGGCTTCATCCTGGAAGGAGAGGAAGTGAATATTGAAATATGAATGCACGTGGGAAATGTAGGCAAAGGAAGAAGGTGTAAACCCACCTCTTGTGTGCAGGCCCAGAAGAGAAGCTGCCAGAATGGTGGGCAGGGGCCACTTAATGTGGAAGGTTCCCCTGGCAGGGAATGCTGGATGCATCCCCTGGCCCTGGTAAACACTATAATGGAGCAGGCTGCAGGGAATTTAGAGTGTGTAGATCTGATGACTTCCTGGAAGCCTTCCCCCACCACACACAAGGGCCAATGGGGCGGGGTCATATGGATCTCCTCCTAGCATGGAGGTCGGACTATGAAACGTTCCTCAGAACTGAGCAGCATGAGGAGGAGGGGTTTGAAACACCCACTGAGAACCGAGGCTCCTGTCCACTGTGCTGACCATGCTCTGTGCATTTGTTTCCAGGAGATCTGCGCTGACCCCCAATTCATTATTGGAGGAGCCACCCGCACAGACATCTGCCAAGGAGCCCTGGGTAAGTAGTGGAGTCTGGAGCAAGCTGTGCTGTCAACTGCAAGTTCTGTGGCTTCTCTCCTCAAGCTGTGTTGTGACTTCCATTTCCAGAAGCTCCCTGGATATCTTGTCTCCCGGGGATGCCCCCATAGCCAGTCACAGTGCTGAGGTGGAAGGTCTGTGAGGTCCAAGACAGGTCCCAGAGGAGGCAGCGATTCAGTGTGAAAAAAGGGGAATCCTTTCACTGCTGAGAGGAAGTGGAAAGCATCAGGGCGAGCTCCACCTTGCAGTAGCTTTCTGCAGAAGAAGCTCACTAGGGAAAGCCAAGCTGTGTCCATGGTGAACAGTCCTGTAATTGTAATGATCATGTAATTCAAACTAACCCGAGCATCGATCAGGGTTGGAAAGGCCCTGTCAGAGAATTAGGGCTCTAGGGTCGCCAGCTTCTGAAACTTTCTAGGCTTCTGGTGAATCTCAGCAATGAGAATCCACATACACTTTTTCTTCTACCTAATAAACATGACCCTATAATTATTTGGGGCAGATTACTTGCTCTGATAATCAGAAACCTGCTATCTGCCTCAGTGGGCTTCCTAGACAAGTTCACTATAACAAAGCTGGTTCTCTAGAATTCACCACCTTCCCATGCCCACTTCATAGGGGTTCTGGTCTCATACTGATGGCAGCCACTATTTAGTAAGCCAGTCACTAAACCACGCTTGCCCACACTCTAAGATACCCCTGAACACTCTCATTTTACAGATGCACATTGCTATACCATAATCAGAGAAAGAGGCCTGACCCCAGCACTGGTGTGTTAAATGCCAAGATGGCCTACCTAGAAAGAGGCCTGCAAAAATACCACCCTGTGGGAGATGTGATAGCCTGTGCAAATTCTCAGGACAGGGCAACCTCTAGAGAAAACAGGACCCAGGGTCCTGTTGGAACACAACGTTGATGAGTGAGTATTCCTAAAATTCCATAGAGTTTTCTCACCTGCAGAAAATAAGACTCTCCTCTCTGCCATCTCTCCCCTGGAAAGGGAGCAGACCAGGCATCCTAGGGTGCCTAAGACCAGTGCTCTGTGGGGATAAGCCACTAGTTAGAGGAACTGGAGATGCTACGGTTGAAAGTTGATTGAGATTTTGACCAACCTAAGAGCATTTGAAGGTTCTAGGTAAATACAGCAGTTGGTGAGTGCTAACAAAGAATACACAGCTACTTCAAAAGTCTGCCCACATCCTAAAGGCAAGCTGCATGTAACAAGTACCTGAGTTAAGACCCATTTCAGTGCCACCAGGCAGTCTGGGAAAGGCCACGAGGGTTAAACTCCTGGGAGGAACTATTCACTATATGTCCAGAACCTAGTGGGAAAGAGAAATTTAAACCTTCCTAAACTTTCTCAGTAATTGGTCTAATGTTTAAGGTTCCTGAAAGTACCAGATGAGCCATTTGATTTTTTTTTTTTTTTTTGGCTTCTTATTCTAGAAGATTCTAATGAGATCATGGATGGCGAAATGTGGCTTACTGAACTGTCACCCTTATGTTGACATCTGAGCATGAGATCCTGAAGGGGTGGTACCATTGCCAAGTCCCAAGGCTCAGAGGCAATAGAAGGACTGTGGCAGAGACACAGGCTCAGTGGGGTTGTTAACAACATCTCCAAATCCTCAACGGCTGAGGAGCAACTGAACAGGGCTGTGGCAAAGACAAGGGTTTCAGTAATGTCAGTAGTTGGGAGACCTTGGCCCAGGCATCCTAGGGACCTCAGTTTCCCCAAACTGCAGAAGGAAGGAAGGAAGGAAGGAAGGAAGGAAGGAAGGAAGGAAGGAAGGAAGGAAGGAAAGAAAGAAAGAAAGAAATAAGATGCTCTCAGAGCCCACCGATGTGTGGCATGCAGCCCTCTACAACTGTCCTTACTGTGGGGTGGGAGAGTGGTGCAGTTCTTGACCAGCATGCATGAATGAGGCCCTTGGTTCAATCCCTGTGGCAGCAACCCATCACTCAATAAAATCAAGCCTGTCCACAGTTAGCTGTTTTCCATTCCTTGGTCTGGTAGGTGAGCAAGAGGTATCACCTGAGAAACAATGCTTAACTCAGACAGCATTGGGATTTGTTTGGTTTGGTTGCACTGTGGCATCCGAAATCCCAAGTACATAGTTTCACACATGCTGTGCGGATATGAAAAACTGAAGCACAGAGGCAGGAGGGTCGATGTAAGGCTGCGCCTTAGTCATTGTCAGAGCCCTGGTCTGATACCAAGTCCTGCACTCATTTTATAACCTGACAGGATCTGAATCCTCGGTGCTGAGCTGTGTGGGGAAATAAATCTCGCGGGCGGGGGGAAGAGGGAGTCCGGCGGCTGGGTCCCACGGTGGTCTGGCATCAGGGTCCCGGGCAGGCTTCCCACGCCACCAGCAGAGGGTCCCACATTGGTACAGCCACCGCGGGCTGGCGGTGGGCGGCTCAAGTTTCCAAAGGCTGGGAACCTGGTGGTGGCAGATCAGGCGACACCACGTGGAGTCCGTTTTCCAAAGCTTTTATTGTTCATGGCATGGTAAATGGATGTAGGTGGTATGCGCTTCCCCCGCCAAAGGCCAGGGGAGCTTAATTTTATAGGGAGGGGAAAAAAGGGAGGGAATAACTTAATTAGCTATGCCCCTGGCCTTTAGATAACTCATTAATATTTAAATCTCTGGAGGTGGAGACCTCTACCTGTGCTACGTGATTGAAGGTTGCAGGTTAAATGGAGTTACCTCGTCCAAGGCCCAACAGAGCTGGGCAAGGATGTTTCATTTTCTCCATTTGTATCTCCTACCCAAATGCATTCACTGACCCAGTGAGCCTAGGCAAATGGCCTTTTTAGACGTGAACACATTTCTGCATCTGTCCATACCCTCCTACACCCTTTACCGGGCTGCCCTCAAGTGTTTTACTCAGTCCCTCACCTGCATTCCTGGAAGGCTCAGCTTCTGGCCTTCCCTCAAGTGATCCTCCCCTCCCATGTGTGTTCACGCGTCTGTGTGTGTGTGTGTGTGTGTGTGTGTGTGTGTGTGTGTGTGTGTCTGTGTGTGTCTGTGTCTGTGTGTGTGTCTGTGTGTGTGTCTGTGTGTACGTGTGCATTCATGTGCTCAAGCACACACAGAGGCACAGAGGTACTCCTACCTGCATTGTAGAACATGGTCATGCAAGGAATGGACTCAGCAAAGAAAAATGTTGCTGACTGCTCTGCCCCACGCTTGGGGGCCAAAATGTTGAGAACCGCACTATCAGTGTTGGAACCCGCACCGCCAAAAGCCTTGGGGGCTAAATTGTTAGAGCCTACAGGCCCCAAGCTGCTCCAGTCCGCAGGTCGGGTTTCAGCAAGAGAAAGAGTGAGGACGGATACGAAGAATGGATACCAGACAGAGTGTGATTTAATCCTGCTTATTCTTCAGTCTTTCTTCTTCTCTCCAAGTCCCTAGTTCCTAGTACCAAGTCTCAGGTCCTAATTCCCAGTTCCAGCTGTAATAAGACTCAAGTCCTTATCCTAGTTCCAGCTGCTAGTCTCTTTCCCAGTTCCAAGTTCCAAGTTCTTGCTCCAAGTCTTAAGTACTTTCTTCTGTCTGCCTCTCGCCTTTTATATGTCTCACTTCTGAGTCACGCCTTTAAGTCACATCTTTAAGTCTCACACCTTTAAGTCTCATACACCCAAGGGAAGATCCTGGGTATCTAAAACAAGATGTTATCAGAGTGTGCTCAGCTGTTGTAGGCTGTTGTAAACAAGTCTCTTGTCAGGGTATATGGCTCGAGATGGCTGCAAGGGTGATAGCCGCCTTCTCTCTGCTCCCCATAGAAAAACATCAGCCCTTCTTCAAGGAAGGCTGGAAAAGAAAGGCTGAGCCTCAGCTAGCCCAGCCCAGAGGCCAGCCACTCTGTACTCTGTAACTGCTGATGGGGATAGATCCTGTGCCCAGCAGGCCTCTGAGATCCAGGAGAGAGCTTAAGATTTCTAGTGCTAACACAGCTATTCAAATGGCAGGCCTGTGCTCTCTGGGCCCTTAAAGTGGGCCACTTCACCTCCACCTTCATTTGGCTCCCAGAACACCTACCAAGAGGTGTTTGGCTGCAGGGTACCCTTCTGAACAGTGTCCTGGTGTTTACCTCTTTAGAGATGCATCAGGGAGGCAGCCTGTGGGAACTGTACTCTTGAAGGTGGAGTTTCTGACCTTACCCCTCCTTCACTGAGTAACCTTTATGATCTTGAGCAGACCACCCATCTTTTATGAGCTTTTGGTGTACCTTTATAATAGGCATTGCTTTTTATTTTTTCATTTTAATAAATAAAACTTTGTGCTTTTAGAATAATGTTAGATTTACAGAAAAACCAAGGAGGTGTTGCATAGAATCAGAACTAGTTTCCAGTCACGACCATCACACAAGAGTATGTGCATTTGCTATCACAGATGAACCGGCACCAGTGCATTCTCCTAAGGTCCATGGTTCATGGAGACTCAGGTTTATGCAGTGACCTTTTGCATCTCAGGGTCTCTCCAGAATGCCACATTGCATCACCTTCATGGCCCCCAAGGCACCTCTTGACTGTAACAGCTTCTCAGTCCTGTTTTGTTCTTGTTAAACATGACAGTTTCAAAGAGCACCAGCCAAGAGTCCTGTATGATGTTCTTCTCTTAGGATTTGCAGGCATCTCTTTTAAAGTCATATATAGAGATGTGGAGCATGGTAGTGCATGCCTCTAGTCCCGGCACTCAGGAGGCTGAGACAGGAGGATTGCTACCAGGCTAACCTGATCTGTGTTGCAGGAGCAAACATCATGATCATGATGATGATGATGATGATGATGATGATGATGATGATGATGATGATGAGAGTCATAGGAAGGAGAAAGAGGATGATGAGAGTCATAGGAAGGAGGAAAAGGAGGAGGAAGAGGAGGGGGAGGAGGAGGAAGAGGAGGAGAAGAAGAAGGAGGAGAAGAAGGAGAAGGAGAAGGAGAAGGAGAAGGAGAAGGAGAAGGAGAAGGAGAAGGAGAAGAAAAGAAAAGAAAAGAAGAAAGCTGTAGAAAAAAAAAAAAAAAAAAGACAATGCCCAGAAAACTGATGTGGGCTGGTTTAATGAAGAAAGTGAACCCATCCTTCTCTCTTCATGGTCCTTCTACCAGCCCCACCTCCAGTCCCTATCTCTCATCCTGCCCTGCCCCATAGAGGCCCCTCTCGGAGCACTTTAGCATCTGTGAGTCATGACTTCCGCAGCTTCCTTTCTGCTGCAAACATTTGCACAGCATTCAGCCTCCTAGTTGTTTGTCCTGCTGTAGCTAAGGCAGCAGAAACCGGACTCTGGTGAAGGGTTACACTGCTGTTTTGCCCTAGGCCCTGTCTTGTCCTGGCTGGCCCCAGCCTTGGCCATCAGACAGCAAGGCTACAGTCCCACCTGAGGGAGCAGAAGCCGTGGGAAGCCATCAGAGCTTCCAGCTCCCCATGGACTCTTCTCTGAAGCCACAGAGTGCCCAGCAGGTAGCAGGGCCGCAGGGTTTTAGGTCTGTGGATCAGGATGTGATCTTTGGTTTGTCTGAGTACTCCCTGAACCTTGCCACTCGGTGTCTGTGACTAGGAGCCATGCCACACCCCTGTATCGACCTAGTCACCATGTCTGAGAAGGAAGAGTTGGGTCAGATTTTCCTAAGGCCCACACTTACAACATTCTGTAATTTTAAAATCTATCAGCTCAACTATGCTTAAGAGCAGAGTCCTAAGTCAGTGGATCCTTGCTCAACCTCAACTCCCAATAGTATTAGCTCTGGGGAAGTCCCTCTCCAGGGCTCTAGCAGTAAGGACTTCATGTCCTGTGAGGTCCAGTGGGGTTCTGGCCACAATGCTGTGTGGATGGTGAGTCACAGGACGAGGTGCCCTAGAAGGCAGGTGTGCAATAAAGCAGGCTAGTCCAGCTCTGTCCCCACAGAGCACTTAGCAATGATGTAAATGTCCAAGTATACCACCCAATACGCTAACTGCCAGCCATGTCTCTAAGTGACACTCAAGTGTGAGGTGTGCAACCAAGGAACTGAACTTGGTGTTTTGTTTTCTGAAGTGAGATCTCACTCCATAGCTCACTCCCTGAGTTCAAGGAGTTCTTCCTGCCTCAATTTCCCATGTAAGGGGATTATAGATGTGTACCATGATGACAGGTGGAGGAGCTGAACTTGTAGGTTTTATTTAAATTCCACTAAATGTGACTATGGCAGCGAATAGTGCAGCAGAGGGTGCGGCTTTGGTGCCCGGTGATTAGCTCTGTCACTTTGAACAGTGAGAGTGCTTTTCCATATACTGGGTATAATAATCCTGAAGATGAAATGGAAAGACTTATAGAGACTCAGCATGCAAGAGGCTGAGGCATGGAAAAGGTTTATAAGATCTTCAGGGACAGAGCGTCAGAGGAGAGTATGCTCAGAAGAGGTTCCTTCACCCCGCTCATCTTCCATGCCTGGATAGGTCCAGCCCTGTCCTAGTGTGGTGAGCACGGTGTTGTCAGAGAGAGAGATGTGACAGATCGGTGTAATACTGGGGAAGGTTACAGATTCTGCTCCTGTGCATTTGGTGTTGTTATGGTCACAATTTCTGGCTGTTTCCTCTCTACAACCAAAGGCCATTAGTGCCACAGAGCCCAGGTTCCTACACCACACAGCCTGGGCTCCTACAGCACACAGCCCGGGCTCCTACACCACACAGCCCGGGTTCCTACACCACACAGCCTGGGTTCCTACACCACACAGCCCGGGTTCCTATACCACACAGCCCGGGTTCCTACACCACACAGCCCAGGTTCCTGTGCTTGCTTCCAACACCCTGGGAATGTTAGTCATCAGTTTCCAATTACCCATCTGTGAAATGGGAACTGTGAGGACATTTGAGTCCTTTTTCCTTTTCCCACACAATAAGGCATCTTGAGACTTCTGACTCTAAGGTGCTCTTGAGGCCCAGGGCCTCTTGGGGTTCCTCTATCCCTCTGAAGATCAGAGAGAAACACACACACACACACACACCATTCCCTGTCAAGCCAGCCTTCATTCTGGTGTTACTCCTACATCTAGTTGCCTCAGCTCAGTTCCTTTGCATCCCTCTGGATCCTGCAGGAAGGGAGGAAGAATGGCTGATGGAGAGCAGGAGCCTCGGTGGACAACAAGAGCCCCCCTCTCTCCTCCTGTGTGGGTGTGGGAGGCAGTGAGTCCTGCAGGCTCCCCCTCACCCCACTGCCAAGATATTTCAGGGAGTCCCCACAGCAAGAGAGAGAAAGACAGGGGATGAATTTGGGTCTGCTAACCTTATGTTGATAAGGAGGGGCTTAGCTCCAGCTCCAGCTCCAGCCCTCTCCAAGCCAGATGGAAACAATAGGATTGCACATATGTTGGGAACTCCCATTTGTGGAAGCCTCTTCTGGCTTGCTGCCAGGCTGTGGAATGAGTAACAGGAGGCCAGGCCCACAGTGACTTATCATCACCCTGTCACAGGCCTGGGTCTGGGCTGGGTGTTTCCTCTAGAGAAAAACCACACAGCTAGCTCCCTGGGAACCCTAGATTGTCATTAGGGTCATTTTTTCTTACCCTTTTAAAGTTGAGGCCTTCAGCTGTCTGAGAACTGGAGTTCCCTCCCTCTCTGGGCTGCCTGGGACAGGAGATCAGCTTGTCCCCTCCCCCACAAGGTGCCAGGTGGGATGGAGACTGAAGGCAACAATGAAGGCAGGAATGTAGCTAGGAGCTGCTTCCATGCTCTGTATTATCCATCCGATGTGGACCAGTGAGGGGAGTAAGGGAGCCAGCACACGGAAGAGCCACAAAGCCAGCAGGACTGGAAGCAGGCTTTTCTCCCGGGTGCCATTCTTGACATTTGGGGCAGAAAATTCTTGGTTGGTGAAGGGGTTGGGAGTCCCTTCAGAGTCTGTGCAGAACACACCCAGATACCAAATTCTCAGCACAAAGGAGATTAATTACCATGGAGGGATGGGGTGAGGGTGGAGTGGAGGTAGGGGGTAGAGGTAGAGCTGCCTCTGGATTGGGAAAAGGCAGACAGCAAGAAGCAGCAGGTGGTTTTTGCAGGAGTGCATTTTCAAGGGTAGTCTGTGCTAGGATAAACTGGCAAGTCCTTATGGACAGATTAGCCTGTGTCACCAAATACTGACTGTTGGACCTTGATGGGAATGTGTCAGTGCTAAATAAGGAAATAGACCTTGGGGGCTAGCTTTGGGGATGGAATCTAACTGTTTAGCAAGGGAGAAGGAAGTGGGGTGGGCAAGACCTGCCTGCAGTGTTTAGGCCTGCTAGAGAGTCCTTCAGTTAGGGGCAGGTGGGAGTGTGGGGGATGTTCTTACACAGCAGTATGCCGGGCCTCTACCCAGGACTTGCTAGGAACACTTCCTCAGATGGGTTGAAATGTTCCCTGTGTGGGGAAGATGGAAATGCCCCAGTCAGGAGCACTAGCAAAGGAGTAATGGTAAAGCCATGGACACCTAAAGCATCACAAAGTCTCAGACACAAAGCCATAGAGGGCCACATTGTGCTGGGGTGGCCATAGAGGAGGATCCCCAGATGGGTGACAGTGATCAATGTACATGCTGAAGACAGAGCCACACACCACAGCATTGAAGCAGCTTAACTGAGGCAAGATTAAAGTTAGAGCAACATTGCAGCCATGACCAGCTGCAGGGGGGAGGCGGGGTTCAGCATTGTTGGGATATTTGAGCAAGGGAGAGGAGTACCAGGCTTCCCCCCAGCACTGGGAGGAGCTTCAAGGGAGGAAGTGGGGAGGACTTCTCTGAGTTTCTGTCAGGCCTGTCTGTTTCCTCAGTTTCTTAGCTCTGGGTCCGTTCTAAAGCACTCACTTGGAAGTGTGTGGTAATGTATCTCGAGACCAGGGTCCCCTGCGACCTGCAGAGTGTCTGATGTCCTGGGCATCCTGACAATAGCATCTGTATTTGTTTTCTCAAACCCTTAGAGACTCAGCCAGCTGGCGCAGCTAAAATCCAAGTGGCTTTGTTGTGCCTGGAGGGGCTGACACACTGGGACAGACTGGTATCAGAAAGTGAAGCGTTAAGAAGGAACCTCAGTCTCAATCCCCCTCACCCCCTCTTCCCAAGACTGGGTGTGGGACACTTCAGATTCTGAACCTATTGACTTTCTACGCTGAGCTGCGCCTATTCTCCAAGCTGTAGCTAGCCCTTCCCTCTCTCCCACTCTCCTCACTCAGTCCCAGCTGCTCCTCTGCTAAGCCAACCCACAGCCCACTCTTCCCTGTCCAGGCCAGTGTTCACCACCACCATCATTAGGATCAAGTCTCCATGGCTGTCCTTGCTAGTGGTGAGCCAGCTGCCCAAGTGCCTTGGCGAAGCCTAAGGCTACATTAGAGGCACCCTCCTGCCTGAATGCATGGGGGGTGAGGGCAGAAGAACCACAGAAAGTTAAGCACAAACGAGAAAAGTAACCATCAAAACTTGCGAGGCACAAGGAGGCTTTTTAGGAGTGATGGCGCTGGCTGGGCTGTGTCCTGCCTCCCTTCCCCAAGCTTAAGCACCACCACCTTGGCCTGGGTTTGAAGTTTATGAATGATGGGTATCTTCCTTCTCTGGGCTTGTAACTCACTCATAGCCATGGCAGGGCTAAGCTGAAGCAGTGCATGGCCAGAGTTTATTCACAGGCTATTGCCTTCTAGTGTGTAAAGCTGTACAGAGCCCAGCATGTCCTAGGTCCCCTGGGTGCTTCTCTACTCTGCTTCACTTTCCTGTTTTGTTTGGGAAGGAAAGATGTTGATGCCTGAAGGAAATGAAAGAGAAAACACCCAACAAATATTTCATCTTCCCCTTAGTAACCTACAAACAGCTGCAAACATGAGTAACCCAGCCACAGACATTTCCTACAGTGGTACAGGGGACCCTGGCCTGGACACGGGTCTGCCACACAGGGAGCAGAGACCAGGAGTACAGCTCTGGAAATTTACCGACATAGTCCTGAATGAGTTTATCTTTTCAGAAGAGAGCCCTGAAGATTAAAGGAACTATCAGTAAAGCCTGTCCTAAGGCAGGGTCTGGGATGCCAACAGAGACCTGCCTGTAGGCTTGGGTGTGGCAGGAAGGCCATGGGGTCTAGGGGTGCTCACAGGAGCCAGACCAACTGGAAACAGTTAGCCTTTTCATCCAGAAAGGCTAAGTGAGTCTCCAAGGGGTGGAAAAGCCCAGACTCCAGCTTTAACTGGCTTTGGCCAAGCAAATTTAAATGGGGAAAGTCTGAATCTGTAGAAACCTCAAGGGCCCATGGATAAAAGGTCTTCTCAAGTACCCCAGACTAGAGAAAATATCACTGAATAGTTGAGAAATAGATAAATCAGGAAGTAGACGCTGGTCTGCCAAGGCAGGAGTCTCGGGGGAACAAATCAATAGCATAGCCATAGACTCAGGAAGGGAAGAAGCCAGTACCCAAGAGCCTTGCAGCCTTGTGCCCTGGCAGGGCGCCAGGCAGAGAAGGGGTCACAAAGGGCCTGGAATTCTCAGGTTTGGGGCCCAGCTCTGGATGGCATAAAGAGAAACTAGGGTTCCCATAAAAGATTGATCTGGTGAAGCAGGGCATGAGATTTTCTCTGCAGGGGTCACTCTCTGCTCTTAAGCAATTGTGTGAACATGGCTTCGATATCAGTGCCGGCCTTTACCTCCATATTGACCTTGACCTCTGTGTTGATCTTGACCTCAGTGCTGACCTTCTGGGTGCTGACCTTGACCTCTGTGCTGACCTTGACCTCCATGTTGACCTTGACCTCTGTGCTGACCTTGACCTCCATGTTGACCTTGACCTCTGTGCTGACCTTGACCTCCATGTTGACCTTGACCTCAGTGCTGACCTTGACCTCAGTGATCTGTTCCCTATGTTTGGACAGCAGCACTTTCTGCAACTTCGGAAGCTCTTCCAAAGGCTCAGCCAGAATCATGAGACAGAGCTATGCACACCACTGTCCTCTCCCCCTCTCATTTCCACCTCAATGACAATCCCTACCCTTCCTCCTCAAGCCCTTCAGCCAGCTTCACACCTCCCAGAACAAACCTGCCAAAAGCGACTAAGTGCAGCAGCAGCAGCAGCAGGACCAGACCTAAGTTTCTAACCAGAACTGTGGCTCCTGGGTCTCACTCACCTAGCTTCTCCCACCCAGGCTGGGCCAGTGCCTCCAGCCTTAGTGTCCAAGGCTCTTAGGTCATGAGTTCAGTGGGCAACTGCCATATCCTTTTGTTTGCCTCCTATTTGGCAGATGGGACAGAGTGGTGCTTAGGACAATGTCAAAAGGGCTGCTCACATCCAGGGAAGGAAAGGCCACAGGAAGGGAGAGCCTGGGCCAAGGAACAAAGTGAACAAAGTAGCTACAGGGGCCTGAGAGAGTAAAGAACCTAGAGTCTGAGGAGTCTGGGAGGGTGGTGTTGAGGTTTATGGTGCCTTCTGGTGCTGGAAGGCAAACGGGTGTGTGGAACATGCCAGAGGAGTAAAACACTAGAGATGGAACCGGGTAGGCCAGGTCTGTGACGGTAGAGCATGAACTCTGCTTGCAGTAAGACACACCCTGGATGGGAACCCTGGAGGACCGAACCAGAGGAAAGCAGGATTTCTCAATGTGTCCCTAAGCAAAAGATGAAAAGGCCAGGCTGGCTGTGAGGCCCTAGGCCACTTCCCTAGCCACAGTAATGTCCTTTCAGTGCTGGCTCTAGACTCCAGAGCTTTGCCTCCCCGACCTTCCTCAAACTGTCAGTTATTTTACCTCAGAGTCTTAAAATCCAAAGCTTTCCCTCTCTGTAGGTATGCGTAACTCAAGTCTGGTCTCTCTATTTGGAGCAAGATATTCCATCTCTCTGTACTATCGCAGAAGCAAAGTCCAGTGGGAGCAGGTGACAGAGAGGGCACAGGAGGCCCCTGACACTCAATCTGCAGTGTTGGTGTCTTCCAGGATGACGTTTGACTGATGTGGAGCAACCTGGGTGACAGACTGGCATCCTGTGGACAGTGGTCACAGGCAGCTCAGTAACCTCTGGGCTAACCATGCAGTTCAGCAGCTGCCAGCTCCCACCCTGGGGACGCGCAACCTTGGGGACTCTCATGAGCGATAAGTGCCACAGTGACCCGTCTCTGACCCTTGTCCCTGCTCTCATCCCGGGTGCTGGACAGAAGCCAGTATGAGGCTCCCTGGGCAAGAAAGGCAGACTAGAGATGGTATGTCACAGTTGTACAGCGGCCAGGGCAGAATTTGTATGTGTATGTGCCTGTCCTCATTCCCAGGGCACACAGCCAGCAATGTAAATATAGACAGTACAAAGCATGATAGCCTTTAAAGAAAACCAAGCAGCTTTAAAGAAAATACAGTGCAGAGCCAGGCAGATTATAGACACTTGTAATCTCTGCACATGGGAGGCTGAGGCAGGATTGCTGTGAATTTGAGGCCAATCGAGATTATTAGTGAGGTCTAGGTCAGCCTAAGCCTCAGTCTTACGGTCTGAGACCCTGTCTTAATAAAGAGAGATGTCCAAAAGGACCAGGGTGTCCCAACTCAGAGAGAAGCTGCCAAGGGCACTCACTGTGGCAGGTAGGCCTGTCCTGGGGGCGCTGAGGGTCTCTGGCTGCTGGCCAGCCAGCCTAGCCTAAGTCCAGTGAGAAAGCCTGTCTCTAAAAAGCAGAGTGAACGGCACCTGAAGGTAAACTACACACACATGCATAGCCTCATGCTCTTATGCACATAACACACACACACACACACACACACACACAGGCACACTCTCCTGCTCCTGTGAATATACACACACATAAACAGTCTCCTGCTCTCCTGTATGCACACAATACACACAAGCACAGCCTCCTATTCTTGTGTATGTCACATAACACATACACACACATGCACACACACACAAACATACACATAGGCAGAGCCTTCTGCTCTCATATATATGCACACGCAATGAACACATACACATCATTTTTCCTTTTTCTGTATTTTTATTTTTCTAGTAAGCTTGGCCTTTTACTCTTTATATACTAAAAAAATGTGACCTATGGTCTAGGTCTGAACAACATTCATTTTTCACGTTTTTTGATATTTTCATTATTTTACTTATTGTGACTTTTACCATGTAATTTCTTTAATGTAGCTAAATTTATTATTTTACATTTAAACATTTTTAACTTATGATTTTAAAACTTCATGACTTCTACATTACAATTACATAGCTAATTTCCACTCAAAGATTACGAAAGAATTCTCTCACTTTTCCTAGAATGTTCATGAATTCACACACTATGTCAAATATTACCATAATGTAAAATATCCAAATACATAAAGAGGATGAATTGTATAAATGGATAGTTTATTGTAGTTAAGAGTGTATACATAGTATGTGTAAATATAAATTTAATCTGCATAATCTGATTGTTCATATATGAATATCAAACCATCTCTCATTGTTTTCTGTGTGACCACCACACTCGTGGAGGTCAGAGGACAACTTGCAGGGGTCAGTTCTCTCCTTTCACCATGTGAGCTCTGGGGATCAAACGCAGATCTTAGGAGCCAGAGCCTCTGCCCTCGGAGAGTGTCCCACAGCCCGTCCTTTTGTTCATGGTTTTAGACATTTTAATTCATGGTCACTTTGTCACTTAGCTCTGTTGTTCAGGGTGATTCGAGGGGGGAGGCAGGCGTGGTCTGGGACTTATGCTAGGCATGAGCCGGAGGGCCTGGGAACTCTTCCTAAGTTTCAAGTGCTAGAGTTACAGGCTGCACCATGACTCTGGGTCACTTAGATATTGTTCTCCAGCTGGGCCTCATGTTTAACTTCCCCTATAAACTTAGGTGTCAACTAGATTCCAATTTTTAAAACTCTTTTGTTATTTTTATAGGGATCATGTTGTTTATAGGCCAATTTAAGAGGAAAAGAACATTTTTATGATTATGAATCTTTGTAGCTGAGAATATGGGCTACTTTAAAAAAAAAGTCTTTAAAAAACACAAGCTCCTGTGCAACTTTATTACTACACCTCAACAGCCGCCCAGGGCTCTTCTCTGGATCTCATTCTGCAGATTGGGGGCAATTGACAGAATTCTAGATCCCAGAGTGGGACTTGTACAGTGCCACCAAGAGAGAGCCACATGAGAAAACATGCCCTGGCCTTAGTCTCCAGGTCTCCCACTGGCTGAAGCACACCAGAGGCCATAGCCCCTGGGCCTACTGGTCAGGGGGCTTCTAAGCAGAGACCAGGTTGGAGGCTACAAACTAAACACAGAGGCAAGTAGAGGGGATTGACCAGGCTCCTAACCTCAGCTTCCCACAGTCCAGCGCTCAGGCTCCAGAGACAAGTGTTTCTGGTTGAGGTAAACAGAATAATTTGGGGGTCCAAAAATAGTCCACAGAAGATGATGCACCTATGTAACAACAGTGATGGCTGCCAGGAGCGGAAGACAGGAGTTTGACTAATGTCAAGGTATGACATAGAGACAGTCCTTTCCCCCAGAGTGGGACAAAGTCTGAGTGGCCATCTCACCCTCCCCACTCCCCCACCCCACCCCCCACTACATCATCCTGTTATGACTGGCAAGCAGAGCCAAAAGCCTGCTAGTGGGGAACATAGTGTTCAAGTCTTGAGTCTCTTACAGGTGCTGGTTAAAACCTGTACATTTCTCCCAAGCCACATCCACGTGGCCACATTCCAGGGCCTCCACCCCGGACCCTAAAGGCACCCTTTAAAGCTGTTTTGCTGGAGCTAAAAGAGATTAGTTGAATCCCTTTGTGGCTGGTTGAGTGAATCCACTTATCAGATCCTCCCAAACTAGCCAGCTGACTTATTACCAGCCCAGGTTTTAACTGCCCCAAGCAAGTTCTGCTGAGAGGGAACCCCAGGGACTTCTCCAGCTAGGGTACCTGCCCAGGAACTACTCATTGCGATTATCCAGAAGGGAAGTGTTTCCATAAAATGTTATAGAAGAGGTGGATTCTGACTTTGGTGGGGGGTAAATCAAGGATGGGTGGGGCTGAGGGAGAAGGCCACCAATGATGCAGTTGTATGACAGGTGTCATGGGGAGAAACCGTCCCATGCAGATGGGGCTTGCAGGTGGAGTGAGTGTTCTGCAGAGACATCTCAGATCACCTCTTGAAGATTCAAGTCTCCCAACACTGCTCCGAGTTGGGTGAATCTGGAAGAGGCACCAAACTATCTGCAAAGCAAGGCATGAAACGGTGTGCAAGAAAGTGTTTAAATTAACAGACAACTGTGGTCGGTGTTCAGTAGCTGAGACTGCACCCACTGAAACTGGTTTCCGCCATGAAGTAGGCACTGTTTAGTGACCATGAAAGAACAAGGTACTGTGAAGATGTATGCACACGTTTATGCAGGCCTGCAAGCCTTTGAGCGTGTCAGCTGCACGATCACTGCGTAGAGATTGGTGCCAATACATTTTGTATGAATCAATATTTAAAAAAATAAATGGGTAATGGAGTTTCCCAACTTATCTCAAAATATTCTGCTAATTGGGATGAGAAAGAAAGTGAAGGAACCACATATGAAATGTGATTTCAAGTGTTTCCACCTTATTAAATAAAAACCAAAATGTTCTCCTGCCCCTAAGGCTTCCTCACTGGGATCAAGACTTAGAAAAGTTGAGTGTGTGTCTGTAAGATGTGTATGGTTGTGTTTGTAAGATGTGCATGGTTTGAGCAGAGTGTGTTACAGCACACCTTTGGTCCCAGCACACGGGAGTCCTGGGCAGGAGACTTTTTGAGTTTTTGGCTAGCCTATGCTACACAGTGAGACCTTGTTTCAACACAGCGACAAATCCAAAGTGCACATCATCCATTGCTTCCCGCCTTGGCTTTGATTGTAGTGTTGTCTTGGCTGTGTAATGATAAGCTTTCATGTTACCTTGCATTGAAGAGATTTCATAAATGTGGCAGTTTGCATACTAATGACCCCATGTGAGCAAATATATTTGAATATATTTGGATGCTTAGTTGCCGTTTGAAGGGATTACAAAGATCAGGAGGTGTAGCCTTGTTACAGGAAGTGGGCTATTGAAACTGGTAGACTGTTAGCATATTCTTCCAAAGTGTTGAATTCATATTTACAGTTGAGTGTTCCTAGTGGGAACTGGAGACTCTTGAAATTACTGTCATGGTGTTATTCTGAAACAAAACCCAAGACTTAGCTGGGTATGATAGCACATACCTTTAATTACAGCACTAGAGAGGCAGAGGCAGGCAGAGAGCTCCATGAGTTCAGGACCACATATTGAGTCCAAACCAGCCAGAGCTCCATAGTGATACTGTGTCTCAAGAAAACAAAACAAGGCCGGGCAGTGGTGGCGCATGCCTTTAATCCCAGCACTTGGGAGGCAGAGACAGGTGGATTTCTGAGTTCAAGGTCAGCCTGGTCTACAGAGTGAGTTCCAGGACAGCCAGGGCTACACAGAAAAACCCTGTCTCGAAAAACAAACAAAAAAGAAAGAAAGAAAGAAAGAAAGAAAGAAAGAAAAAAAGAAAGAAAGAAAGAAAAAAAAAAAAAAAGCAAGAAATGTCCCAGAGTTTGAGCTCAGAGACTGTGTGTGAGAGACCTGACAAATGTCTGCTCCATGGCCTCCTGACCTTTGGAGATAAGAGTGATGGTAGGGATGGCCTGAGTGCTATGAGAAGTCTGAGAAAAATGCAGACTATTCTCTGTCAGCGTTGAAGTATCATACAAGTGTTAGATGCCTGTTAGTTTTTAAATTCCTGCTGGTAGGAGGAACACAGACTAGAAGTGGAGGTGTCTGGGCTGTCCCCCTTCCAGGAAACCTAGCTTAAAGCCACTGTCTTGTCGCCCAGGGGACCCTTTAGCATCATAACCCTTTCAGAAGAAGCTGGGAAGGAAAGTGGTCCTCTCTAAAGGCGGCTGGAGAAGAGGCCTAAATCTTACCTGTCTAAGATAGATATGAGCTTCTGGGACATGAAGGGAGAAAGCCAGAAGCCACAAAGTGTGGCCACTGTTTTCCAGGATGTGGCAAGAGCACCCAGGACTGCTAGTGGTAACGTGAGACAGGTGTGCCGACACTTTCCAAGGCCAGTCCTGTACACACTCAGTCATTGTTCCCTAAATAGCAAGCTGGTCTGCAGTGACCTCTGAGATTATAAAGGCCTGGCCCTGCATACATGCTTGTGTTTCCATGTGCACTCTAATGTAAAATCACTGATTGCTGGGGCTGAGGGGATCAGAAGGAAGGGAGGACTGACACTGGTCACTGACCGGCTCACACAGTACCAGGCATACCCTGGGCAGATGCTCAAGATTTGATGGGACCTTACACAGAATCCATGCAAGCTCCAACTCAGGTCTGACTCTGCACAGTGGGTCCATTTTCATGCCCCAGGCTTGTGTCTTCCAGATGCCATAGAGAGTCTCAAGTCTAGGCAGTTTGCAAGAGTCCTAGAAAATGCAATAAGTTCAAAGTGATATAGAATCACAACCATTGCCAGGCTCCTAAAGAGGCCTAACGAAGAGGTGAGACAGGATAAAAAGGGGGTGGGGGGCTCCTATCACCTCAGGAGCAACTGGAGCCTGGAGAACTAGACCTTCAGTTATGGAGACTTTGAATGGCTTGGACAGGCAGGCGGCAGATCTCAGGAAACTGGCAGGTCTTTCTGAACACTGCATCCACAGGTCCATCCAAGGCACCACGTGGAGTTAAGGAGGAAAAGCACTCCCAGGTAGATACCCATCCTTACCAATCCTCAGGTCCTCCTGCTATCTGGAGCTACAAAGGATCACTGACACATTTCTTTCCAGCTCCCTAGCCTCAGTGTCTCAGGGTCTTCAGTATGGGTGGTATGGTGGCCTCAGTGACCCAAAAGGTTGGATCCCCTGGAAGTCTGACAGCCAATAAAGCCCCACCCTTTAAAACTTGGTTGAGCCTGTGGTTGTTTGACTGTGCACAGTGGACACAGAGGCTTGCTAAGCCTTGTTACTCTCTCACATGGAGACAGCGATTGCACCTCATGCCCTCCTGGGGCTGTCATGAGGAGTAACAACAAGAATCTGAATCTCCTAGAGCAGTGGGCAGCGTGCGGGAGGCCTGAACAAGCAATGACACTTGTCCACCTTCCCCTAGCAGTAAGCTGCAGAGACTTGTAACCCTGTACGCTGGGTCAGGAAATGGGGAAATGATCAGCTCATGTGAGGGAAATACTTCAAGCCAGGTCTGGCATCAGGAATGGCTCAATTCGGGGACCTAGCTTTCACATCTCCCATCCTCTCTTCATCAGCACTGGCAGAGTTTCATGGAGGCAGGATGATGTCAGCTCTTCAGTCTACACACATTCTTACAGACACAATGCAGAGGCTGCCTGCCCCCAACCCCCGTTCAGCTGGGGGTCGTTACACTTTGTTCCTGAAGTCAGGAAATACCCCAGTCAGCGTTCCGGTAGTCTGGAATTGGAGTCAGAGCCGTCACTACTGAACCTTGGAGACCTGAAGTCATGGGAAGGCCCTGGTGTCACGCAGAGAACAGCTAATGGTTGTAGTGGAAAACTACAGAGTCTGCAGTGCTCCACCTCCCACTCGATTTCAGAAGCAGCAGATTCACTTTGTTTTGCTGCTGACTAATTAGGGAGGCTCTGTGTTCACTCACCACACACTGCCACCATTTGTCACACAGCACAACCTGAAGAGCTGAGCGCAGTCCTGTCAGAAGGACTGTCTAGCCCAGGCTCCATCAGGATTTGCCTAGTAGCCACCAGAATTCAGACCGCCATAAAGGATGCAAGTATTCTAATTAACCAAGCTATTCCCTGTGGTTGCCATGGAAACTTTTACTGAAAAACATCTTCATTCTCTTCCCAACTCCCCTTTGTGGTATGTTTTTGTTTTGTTTTGGTGCTCAACAATGTCCCTGTCTGCAAACTGTCTGGAGCTGGTGCTGGACTAGGTTATTTGTAACTGCAGGGGTGGTCATGGTGCTTTCTATACAAAGCTCCTGCAGTGGGCACCAATGGGGACTGCGTACTTTAGATACACATCCTCCTTCACAAAGAACAGGCCTGATGATCAGAGAGCCTCATCTGGTTGTCCCTGTCCCTGTCCAGTCCTTTCCACGTCCACACCCCAGAAATGAGCTCTGTCTCTACCCCTCAGAGTCAGACCAGGCTCATGCATACCGGCTCATGGCTGTTCTGTCTGCGTTGTTGCACACTCCTGTAATCACACTGCACCCCCTTCCTTGTCTCTGAGATGTAAGAGATGTGCAGTGTCCAGCTCCTCCCCATCTATTGCTGCATTTTTTCTCATTCAAACTCCCATCAAAAAAAAAAAAAACTCTTCATTGAGGCCTCTGTTGCTCTGTCAAGTTCAGTTCATCATAGATGGGCATAGCTCTTGTGTATCAGGCACAGAGCTGGGCTCCAAGGACACAGTTGAGCCGTCACAGAGTTCTGAGTTTCTCAAGAGAACGAACCTCTCTTGTTTCCAGCCATCCACCCAACACAGCATTTCTCCTTTATCGGGTCCATCAAAATATCCACACTAGATGAGGTGACTTATCCCATAGCAGAGGAGTGTCTGAAACACTACTCCATCTACTCCAGGGTAAGGCTGGGTTTCAAGTTCCCAGCTGCAGGATCAAGACTTCACATCCTCTGGGAACTAAGACCTGACCAGAGCTCTTGGTTTTGTGTTCTCAGGGGACTGCTGGCTACTGGCTGCCATTGCCTCTCTCACCTTGAATGAAGAAATCCTGGCTCGGGTTGTGCCTCTAGATCAGAGCTTCCAGGAAAACTATGCAGGCATCTTCCACTTTCAGGTAACTTCATAGTTGGCTGAGGCACCTCCTCACCCTGGCTCAGGGGCTCAGCTGATTCCTCCAGCTTGACTTGCTCCTTGACTCCCCAGTCCCTGGTAGTTTAAAAGCTCCAGAGACCAGTTCTGTTTTGCAAAGGATGCTGGAATAGACACACAAGATTTTCCCAACCTGCCCACGATGTGGAATCCCATGAGATGGCTGGGAGCTAGGGGGTGGGTGTGGTCCATGAAGGTGATCACGGTGTACAGGAAGTGATGTGTTCAGGAAGTAATATCCTTGGGTTTTTTTTAAGTTTATTATTTGAGGTTGAGATAAAAGGTTAAAAAAAAAGCTTCCTTTTATGATAGCAAATGAGAGATGATATTTGTAAAAGTGTGTGTGGCTTTGGAGACACAGATGAGCTCCACTGGCTTCTTGCTTGGTGACGGGTACACTTAACATAGGCTACTGAAGAGTATCACGGGAATGTACAACAAAGGTCTGGGCCAGGGAAAGCCGGATGAGGGCAAGGCTCAGAGTCCCAATGCCACCCTCTCTTGTCCCCCTTGCCCTGCAGTTCTGGCAATATGGCGAGTGGGTGGAGGTGGTGGTGGACGACAGGCTGCCTACTAAGGACGGGGAGCTGCTCTTTGTGCATTCAGCTGAGGGGAGCGAGTTCTGGAGTGCCCTTCTGGAGAAGGCCTACGCCAAGTAAGTAACCACGCCCCTTTCCCAAGATCCCATCTTGCCTCTGCTGCCTTGGACTCCAAGACAGCAGGAGTTATGTCGGGGACTGTTTTGAATAGACATTCTGTTCTATAAAAGGATGACTTTGGCCCAAATTGGTCTCTTAATTCAAGGAGATAATGAGGGTATGGTGGTTATCCACATGATGCTGTTACAGGATAGTCATTGCTGGTTTTGAGCAAGTGAACTGGAACATTCTGGGGCTGAGTGCTCTGGTCTTGAGAAAGGACTCTGCTTCTTTGGTGAGCCTCGTTGCATCTTAACCGAAAAGACCAAAAGCTTCTACCAATAGGCAAAGCTACCCATTGCAGTGGTAGGGAAATTGTGAAAACTCACCCAGAATAAATCATGTGGCTGGTAAGAATGGTTTCCCAGTTCTAATCCTAGCTGTGTCTCACCCAGCTTGGATCTGCCCAGAATGTGAGCCCTCTGCAGCAGGGGCCTCCGCTGCTGGTGGACTGAGTCACTGCATTAAGATGGGAGCTAGTGGGTTTAGGATCCCCACAGCCCCAGGCTAGAAATGTGGGTGGGGCTTCATGTCCTTAGCCAAGAGAACTTGGGGCATAGAGCTCAGGTCATGACCAGAGGAACCTGCTGTGTGCTTCTTAGGAAGCTGGGTTCATTACTGAAGTGTCTCTAGCCAACCTCTGTGTCTGGGCTAGAGTCAGCACCAGGGGCTGGAGCAGAGAGCATCACTAAGTCCTTCCAGCTCTGGGATTCGGTACCATTTCTGAAACAAAGTGCCTTCCTGGGCACCCTGAGTTAGAGACAAAGACAAAGGGGATGAAAACAGAGGACCCCATGAGTCCCAGGAGCCGGGTCTGAGTTGGAGTGGGGTGGCATTGTTAGGGCTGAAAGCACACCGCAGCAGCATGCAGAGCAGTGAGTGACAGTGTGTATCCCCTCCTGCAGGATCAACGGATGCTATGAAGCACTCTCAGGGGGCGCCACCACTGAGGGCTTTGAAGACTTCACAGGAGGCATTGCCGAGTGGTACGAGCTGAGGAAGCCTCCTCCCAACTTGTTCAAGATCATCCAGAAAGCTTTGCAGAAAGGTTCTCTGCTTGGCTGTTCTATCGATGTAAGTCTCCATCACCCTCGGCAAGCACTCCTGCCTGCCGTTGCTCAGGGGGAACCCTGACAGGGCCCAGAAGCTCTTTAAGACATGGGTGCATCCCTTGCCCACCATGTCACTCAGCTCCTGAAGCCCAGGGTCACTAGGCAATAGCTCTAGGGGGCACCTTTGATATAGTAATAGTGCCGTCTTCTTCATCCCCAGCCCATGTTCCATTCTAACTGTGCTGAATCCCTCCACTCACAGAACGAAGGTTACAGAAAGTCCCCCATTCCCCTTCTGCTGGTCTTGACACCTTGTCCCGCACCCGCAGGGCTGTTTGAGCAGCCCTGAAGCCTCTCCTCGCTCTGGCTCAGTTGTTGTGGGTCCAGGAGAAGACCAGGGAGTGCCAGAAGAAACTGTTTCTTCAAAATAGCTTTGCAGGCAAATCTCACCAGGGAGATGGAAAGTGTACCTGGTCCAGGACCCAGGAGCCTCCCCAAGCTGTGCCTAGAGGATGGGAAAGGAGGGGCTTTAAGGAGTTGGCAACCCAATACACGGATTCTGAAGTGAGGGTAGAAATAAAGAACAGAACCACCATCATGTGCAACTGAGCTGGGCGGGGTGGGGGTGCGGAATCAGAACATCTTGCTACAATTGCCTGTTGGGTGTCTATCATTACTTCCACAGACCCTTGTCTGGAAGGTGAAATCCTACATGCCCTCCCCATCCAGAAGATGACTCGTGGGGGGCTGGGGGACTTGCCCTCTGGTGATCAGCAACTGAAATTGCTCCTCCAGGTGGCAGGATGGATGCTCAGAGTTCCCCAGGCTGGGCCCGGGTGCTTTGTGCGTCCTTCTGGGCTGGAGCACCCGCCGCCTACTGTCCTTGTGTTTGCAGATCACCAGCGCTGCGGACTCTGAGGCCGTTACCTACCAGAAGTTGGTGAAAGGACACGCGTACTCTGTCACTGGCGCCGAGGAGGTACCTGCCCCAGCTAGCACGTGACTGTCCGGGGTGGGGCCTGCAGGCCTGCAGCTGCCCGGAGCACGCTGCCCCCTGCTGGTCACAGTGGCGGCTGCAGGCGTTCTTCTGTTACTCTTTGGATCAGTTTGAAAAACAAAACCCAAAACCAGCACTTCCTATTTTATACTCTTCAAATTACTGTTCGTGGGGCGTGGTGGCTCATACCTGAAATCCTAGCCTTTGTTTCTCAAGTACTAGTATTTTTAAAAATACATGTTTTTAAATGTGTATTTTAACTTGGCTAAGTTTTGCTACAGATGCTGTCTCCATATAAGTGGCTGGTTTTTCCCCAGCCATTTGCAAGTAAGCCACAGATATGTTGGGCCTGTCGTCCCAGCTACTTTGGAGCCTAGACAGGAGGGCCATCTGAGTCCATGTGTTAAGGGGCAGCCTAGGTAACCCAATGAAACCTTGTCAAAACAAAAAGACAAACAAACAACAAAAACCCAAATGCATCTTCCTTTTTATATAACAACACTTTAACCAACTGAGAAAGCATCTCTGAGAGCCTGTGACAAAAGCACAGCCTATTATAGTTAGTTATCTGAGGTTTAGCTCTGACAGCCCAACCATAGACACTCCAGGCAAGCCAGGCTGTTGGTGCCTCCCAAGATTAAACAAAGATTAAAGGGCCCAGTCTTTAGAGCCAGCTCCAGGGAACTTTAATCTCATTTTCTTTGTTTTGGGGGAGGTTGTGGTATTTGTTTTGTTTGGTTCAGACAGAGTCTCCCTGGCTTCCCTAGAACTTGGGGAGAGAGCTCCTAGGTGCTTGGGTTTAATTAGGATTTTCCAAAGCTGGCCAGCAGTGATCTGAGGGTCAAGCCCCTTCCAGCTTCAATGATCCTCCTCTACCCACTTGTCTGGGGCAGAATCCAAGCCCCTCCGAGCCTGAATGACCCTTAGCCTCTCCCTCCCTTCTTTCATTGGATCCTTCAGGTTGAAAGCTCGGGAAGCCTGCAGAAATTGATCCGAATCAGGAATCCCTGGGGACAGGTGGAGTGGACCGGGAAGTGGAATGACAAGTGAGAAGGGAACAGGATGGGTGGGTCCGGGATCGAGCAGCCTACAGGGAGGTACGAGGAGGGCCAAGAAGGAGGCCAAGGAGGAGGGCCAGGAAGCTCACAGCCTACAGGGAGGGCTGGCTGAAGCTCAGAGAGGAGACACTGTGGGCAGTGCCAAAAACTGAGGTTCTGAGGTCACTCCTCGCGTGGACCCCAGGGCTGTGGCTTGCTAAAGGGCTTTGTTAACAAGTCACTACTGTCAGCACTAGGGAGCCCTGGCCTGGCCCAGGCCTCCAGCAGGGCACATTCTTTCCTACCTCACAGTGGTCTGTTCTCCTTTTCCAGCTCATGCTCACTCTGCTACTGGGCCCTCTGGGGAAAATGCACCCCATAGGCTAGTGAGACAGTTTATCGGCCATGGCACCAAGCCAGGCCATGAGTTTTTAATCCCTGGGACCCACATGGAGGAATGAAAGAACCACAAGTCATCCTCTGACCTTCACAAGGCACAGTGGGAGGGCACGCCATAACCCTGCTGGAATATTCCAGCGACCACACACACACATACACACACACACACACTAAACAAGTGTAAACAGAAAATGACCTTCACAAAGCACAGTGGGAGGGCACGCCATAACCCTGCTGGAATATTCCAGCGAGCACACACACACATGCACGCACACACAAAATAAACAAGTATAAACAGAAAATAAAGAAAGAAATGGCACAGTCATCCTAATAAATCAAGAGCATGAACTATGTGCCAAGAGCAGAGATGAGCCTGTCGGTCCCCAGGGCTTTCTGGGAGCTGTTAAGCTTCGACCCTCTGGGGGAAGACGCACTATTGAGCCTCCCTGCCGGGTCCCAGACTCTTTCCCAGATGCATTTCCCATCCATCTACCTCTTTTCCGGCTCATTTTAGGCAGCCCTGGCCTGAGCAGAGAAACGAATATGGGCAGACTTCCTTCCAGGTTGCTCTGGGGGTGGTTCGTGGTGGATTTCCAGTTGTCCCTAAAAGAGCTACCAGGAGCATCTTCCCTGACACAGGCAATGCTCCTTCATCCTTGATGGTGGGCCTTGCTCATTTCCTACTCTTCTATCCACTATGTTCCAGGAGAGCGGGACCTCTCTCCTAGCTCCCTGTACAAGGTTCTATGCTTCTTAGATTATGCTTTGTGATTCTCCATGGGGTCTGGATGTGGGTGGAAGAATCCCTTCCTTTCTGAGGCCTAGGCCCTCAGTAGGTAGTAAAAGTGGGTGTGTTCTGTGCCTCAGCCTTTGGAGATTGTGAACAGAAATGGTCATTCCCACACACTTTGTTCCTAAGGCCTCTCTTCTTGCTTTGCTTTCCAGTTGCCCCAGCTGGAACACGGTTGACCCAGAAGTAAGGGCAAATCTAACAGAACGGCAGGAGGACGGAGAATTCTGGTAAGGCAGTGGAGGCTCCAGGAAAGTCCCTAGCCAGAACATCAGTCAGAAATTCATTCAACACACTGAGGGCCTGTGGTAGGGCACCTGGGCTTTGCTGCTTTTTATGCATCTAAGTGCCAAGCAGGTGGTGCACTTCTGTAATCTTAGCTCTCTAGAAATTGAGAAACAGGGCTCTCAAACTGGAGACCGAGCTGCATAGCCTCTGCTATCCAGAAAGAACCTGTTTACAACAAAGAAAAAAATTTCTATATGATCCTGAACAACTCTTAAATCTCTTCAATGTGTCCATCTCAATGGTGGAGTTGACACCCTGGGCAATTTCACAAAGGCTGAGAGGAACTCCTTCAGAAATGTTCAGACCCCAAAAGAAAACACAGAGAAAGATGGGACTTTTCATCCCACCAGTCTCTAAAGAGACACCCTGGCTCATTAAGAAATCAACTCCAAGGAAGGACTGGCTCCATGATTACGCACAGTGCTCTCTGCTCACGCAAACCCGAGTTCAGCTCCCAATCCCACGTGGCAGCTCAGGATTGGAATTCTAATTCCAGGGGATCTGGCTTCCTCAGGCTCCTGCATGTGTGCAGGGCACAAAAACTCAGTAAAGCAAACACATGTAATATTAATAAAATGACGCTTACAAAGAAAGAAACCAGTTTGTTAGTGAGCAGAGAGGGCCCCTGTGTGCACTGCCCCACAGAACACCTAGAGTGGCTACTGTTCACTCCGAGAGCCCATATGTTGTCTCAGTTCGCATGTATTCATGGCTTTCATTTCACAGCTGGGAACTCTGGGACGCAAAGAGAACTCATCAATTTGTCCATAATCACCCCTTAGAAAGTGGCTGGTACAGAACTAGATTTGAGGCTCTCTGAGTCTGGCCATAGTACCCACCACTGGGTCTTAGGCAGTCCCTCATCAACCAGGTTGAAGTTTAAGGCTGACCCTGTGTCTTCTGTAACTCAGGACACCCTATCTCTGCTTTGCTAGGATGTCCTTCAGTGACTTCCTGAGGCACTATTCTCGCCTAGAGATCTGCAACCTGACCCCAGACACCCTCACCTGTGACTCCTACAAGAAGTGGAAACTCACCAAGATGGATGGGAACTGGAGGCGAGGATCCACCGCAGGGGGCTGCAGGAATTACCCAAGTAAGGGCCATGACCCTGTGTGGCTGTGGTCCCATGGCATCAGCCTGGAAGCCCAGGGGAGTTGACTCCCATTCACCCAGAGGCTCATTCTCTTCCTTCACCACCAGCCTGCATCTCAACATCTTTTTCCATTTTCTCAGCCTTACTGCTTCCTGCATTCATTTGCTGCGATACACTTTGGACCCCACATCCTCTGGTGGCTGTGACCTTCATCCAGCTTATGCAGGCAGTGCTAAGTCCTAGTTCATAATGAGCCACCCCAGGCCACTCCAGCCTCTTGTGGCAGTCTGCCAACTTCTTCTGTGTCACGTTCGCTTATAAAATGTTTATAGCTGGGTTTTGGTAGATGCACGTCTTTAATCCCAGCACTCGAGAGGCAGAGACAGGTAGATCTTGGAGTTAGAGGCCATTGTGCTGTACAGAGTGAGTTGTAGGACAGCCAGGACTACACAGATAAATGTTGCTCAAACACACCAAGAGAAAGGAAGGAAGGAAGGAAGGAAGGAAGGAAGGAAGGAAGGAAGGAAGGAAGGAAGGAAGAAGATGCTGACTGAGACCAGCTCATGTCAGGAGAGGGCTTCCCCTCTGCTCTGTTGATCCCTTTGCTGATCTCTTCTGTTGTCTGGACAGCTCAGTCCTCTCCTACTCTTTGTCCCCTAGATACTGTCTGAGCTCAATGACACAGCCAGTCATAGCGTCGGGTGTACATAGAGTGCTGGGAACTGTCCTAACGAGCTTCATCTGTATATTAATCTTCTCGATGAACTTGCCTATTTTCATTTTCAATTTGATGATGATGCGACTGAGACAAGGGAAGTAAGTGGCTGGCCCATGGCCACAGAGCTTTCTGGGGTCTGAACACAGGCAGTATGGCTATAAAGTTACTCTTACACTGCTGGCAGGCCATTGTCATATTTCAACTCTGTTGCAGATAAGGAAACAGAGGCTCTCTGTAGGTTGTATACCGGACCAACAGAGCAAGTAGACTAGCAGGCCAGTCCCTCCAGTCCCATGCAGTCACCAAGTGGCAGTTCTAGAGGCCACCACTGAGAAGCCCTTCCACCACTCACAGAAACACCCTGTACCCTGTACCTGTAGATGGGAGGTCTGCAGACACTCTCTCAAGGACCTCAGAAGTGAATGCTCTTGGTCTTGGGGACACTCTTCCTCAACAGTGTTTACTCAGGCCACTGAGGTAGCCTAGAGCTTCGTACACAAGTGAGTGTGTGCCAACACAACTGAGATTAAAGAAGCAGTTGTAACATGGCTGCCAACACTGTGAAACCGTACTTCTAATTCTACCTCAGAGGTCATTGCATGAGAGATGGGAGGGACTCAGTGTCTTTCTGCAGATGGGCTTTGGAAGTACAGGTTATAGAAACACCATGAGGGTAAGCAAGACACACAGATGCTTTCTGGCCTCTGAATTTGCCAAGAGGTGGGATCCAAAAACATAGGCACAGTGTGTGGACGTGTTTTAGGGAGCACCAAGGCAAGCCAGTCTAAAGGCAAAAAAGAGTGATTCTTAGTTTAGGTCTTTCTGAGATTCACACTGTGCCAACGGCCCTCCATTTGCTATGACTTGGGTGATAAGCCTTTTCAAAGACCTCATAATGAGACTAAGAATGTTGCTCTGATGGGAGTGATTACCTAGCATGTCTGAAGCCCTAGTACTTGCAATCCCTGCACTGAGGATGCAGAGTCAGGAGGATCAGAAATTCAAGGTCATCCTCAGAGACATAAGCAAGTTTGAGGCCAGCTTGAGCTGTAAGAACCCCTGTGCCAGAGGAGAGAACCCGAGGAATCGAGGAAGCCATCTCTTCAGGATAGCTGAAGGCAGATCTGCCTTGATAGCCCACCCTGTCAGTAAACACTCCATCTAAGGGGTTGCTTTTGGCTTCTTCTGTGCTTCCTTGTCTCCCACCAGCTCCTTTTTCTCATCCTTGACCCACCACCTCCAGCCACAAGGCCAGGCCCACCCCAGTTCTCAGCTCCTGAACGTTTATTCAGGCTTGGGTTCCTCTGACCCCATTCCACAGATACCTTCTGGATGAACCCTCAGTACCTAATCAAGCTGGAGGAAGAAGATGAAGATGATGATGATGGGGAGAGGGGATGTACCTTCCTGGTGGGTCTCATCCAGAAGCATCGGAGGCGGCAGAGGAAGATGGGCGAGGACATGCACACCATTGGCTTTGGCATCTATGAGGTACGGGCACTGGATGGATGGAGCTCCGCCTTCCCTTGCCTTCCCTTCTCCCAGCCCCAGCCACACAGACCCCAGAGAAAAGACTTGGAATATGACAGAGGACAGGGAACTTAATCAAGCCAAAGTAAAGATGCCAGCACAGTCAGACTTAGCAGTAGCTAACACAAGGTCTGTATAGCTCTCTGTGTTCCCAGGGACCTCCTAGCCCTTCCTTGGGCCCCCATACCTACTCTCTTGGGAGTTCTGTGCTTGGAACCAAGACCTCTGTGTCCCTGTTCACATCCTCTAGTCCTGTAATTCTGGTTGACCCAGCAAACTTTAAAAAAAAAATAGAAAAGACTTAGGCTAGAACAGAATATTCTAGAGCACACCAGTAAGTATTGTGAGGGCTGGGCTAAGCCAACAGGTCCTAATGGTTAGAGACCAGCCAAGTCTTTGGCCTGGATGGACAAGAGCCCACAAGAGGATAATGAAGGGTCATTATGCTCCCCTGGGGCCTGCTGGCTGCAGCTCTGCTCTCACAGGCCCCTTACTGCTTAAGAAGCCCTCTGTCATTCCAAGCCAAAGAAAAGCCCTTCCTGTTCAACTGCACCAGAAAGGCAGCCTTGTCAAGGCCGTCTCTCTTCTTCAAGCTAAGGGCTAGAGCCAGGAGACCTGACTCCATGCTGGGGCTCAGTGGTACAAAACATGGCCTTGCTTGGCAGATGAGTGGAGCATGGAAAACTTCAGGGTGACTACATGGATGCCTTTTTGTTTAGTGAGTGAAATCCGGCAATTTGCTGGATGACTCCTGGTTCTGCAAGCCCGCTGCTCATCATTCCCTCAGCCCGATGTTTAGCAAGATTACGTAGTAGCCTGAACATGACTTTGGGAAATGGCAAACAGAAACCAGGCCTCTGCCCACAAACTCTAAGCACACTCCTAGAACTGAGAAACCAGATGAGGTGTCAGGTCCAGCTCCTGTGCTCATCACTGGCAATGTGGCTGCTTCTGATTGGCTGCTGATCTGAGCCACACCCACCAACCTGGGAAGTAGGTTGGACAAAAACCCTCAATTGTAAAGTATGCGTAGTCCCTGACTCTCAGCCTCTGAAATAGGGCAGATTAGCTCAAAAATACACAGTGAATTGTGTCTGCTCATGCATGCGCTTGGAAGTCCAGTCATGCTTTCAGAGTTAGGCAGGATGTTGGCAGTTATCTGTCCCATTTGACATGTAAGAAAACTAAGGCCAATGAGGGAAAGTGGCTTAGTGGAGGAGATACATACAGACTGGATGTGACTGGCCTGGCCTGGCCTGGCCTGTTGCTTTCTCTACCTGTACCCAGCCCTTCTTTTCCTGAGCGAGAGGTGGGTATGGGCTTCCACACAGCTAGCTGGTGACCAAAACCAAGTCACCATATGCACGAATGGTGGTAAGGGCCTATCTACCATATCACTGAGTTCTAAGAGGGTTTCCTTCCAATGTGGCCTACGTACTTTGAGCTTCAGTGCTGACTTAGTTAATAGCACCGAAGCTACCTAGAAAATACTCGGTGAAGAGCACAATGTTAATGTGTTCATATCTGCTCCCTAAATCTGAAACAGGCCTCTTTTGTTTTTCAGGTCCCAGAGGAGGTACGTCTGGCACATGTCAGTCCTCAACCCCAGGCCTCCAGCTGCCAACAAGATTGAGGCTTAGTCAACCTGATCTCAGGGAGTAGTAGGTGCTTCAGAAGGGCTAATGGCTGAGGGATGAGCCCTTGACCCCTTAGAGGCCCCGTGCAGGTGCCTCCAACTCTACGGCCAAGTGGACTAAGCTCAGGGCTAAGTATCTAGAGAGTTCATTGGTGCTGTTTCCCCATGACCCTAGAGTAGCCCTGAGAAAAGCAGGGAGGAGGGAAGGAAGCAGAAGCAACTCCTAGGCTATGTGACCTTCCATGCAGGACATATTCTTTCTGAGCTCTGCTTTCTTTTCCAGTTTAAGTAATCAACCATCACCCCTCTGGGCATTGTGGGCAGGAACTGGGGTACAGAAGGCCACAGTTAATAATAATAAAATGCATAGCAGCCAGGTGATTCACAAGGCCATTTATTAAATGGCCACACCTGCTGCCCTGACCCATCCATGGGCATTCAGATAGACAGTTGAGCTTTATTGAGATGTGAACCCAGCCTTGGGTTATATCTAGTTTGACAGCTGGGCTCCTGTCTCTGCTTTGTCTTTCCTTTTGTCAGCTAACAGGGCAGACCAACATCCTTGCCATCACACCTGGTCATGTGTGAGCTCCTTAGCAGTCGAGTGATGCTTAGGGTGGAAATTTCAATTCCCATCTAAAATGATCCGGGCACCGTCCCCATTGTCCCTCTGGGAGTGAACTCAGCATGCGTGTGTGCCCCTTTCTCATTGCTTTGTTTAACCATCAGCTGACAGGGCAGACCAACATCCACCTTGGCAAGAACTTTTTCCTCACAACCCGAGCCAGGGAGCGGTCAGACACCTTCATCAACCTCCGGGAGGTCCTCAACCGCTTCAAGCTGCCCCCCGGAGAGTATGTCCTCGTTCCTTCCACCTTCGAGCCCCACAAGGATGGCGATTTTTGCATCCGAGTCTTCTCCGAGAAGAAGGCTGACTACCAGTAGGTTCTGCTACCTCTCTCTGTTCTCGGGCCTGGTCTGCCCTTCGCTCTTCTTTTTCTCTAATACTTGACAAGTCAGTGTAGAATTGGAGAGCTCTGAAGGTTCTACTCAAGAAAAAGCCAATCAGTACATATTAAGTTGGAATAGAGCAGCTGGGGACATGAGCAGCTTGCAGTCCAGTTTCACAGTCTGTCTATGAATTACCAATTGTTAATATCATCTTAATGGCTCGTGTACACACACTGTGAGCCCAGCATCACCCTTGCTTTTCCATGTCATCTTTAATGGACAGTGTTGATGTCTGAAACCTTCCCAGTTTTAGTCAGAAGTTTTTGGTGGAGCCTTTTAAGCAGATATGACAAGTTCCCACCATTGTCCCTGTGCCCTCAGCTCACAGTAGCATCTGCTACCCTGTCACTGTGTCAGTCATTTAGCCATCAGACAGAACCATCCTTGGACAGTGTAAGCCAAAGGAGGATCACTGAAAGGCTGTGTGGACCCCAGCACTGATAGGGGACCAGGGACAAAATGGAAAGGACAGGAACAAGGGTGTTCTGGGGAACCATAGTTGAGACAACCTTTGCCAAAGGCCCCAAAGTCCCATAGATTGTGTCTGATGGGGTGGGCCCAGGCTAGTCCTTACCCATCACCTCCTGTGAAAGGAAAGAGGCAGAGGGAGAGAGACCAGGATACCTTTGCTTCAAGACAATACACAACAGAGAAAAAGCTTCAGTTCTCAACAGCTGTGAACCAGTAAATGCCACTAGAGCATGGCGGTGGCTCCCCTGTGCCATGACAGGTCCTCCTGTTTGATTGACACTTGCTGCAGGGAAAGGGCTGAGTCATTTTACTTGGGGGAATCCCAGTGTGTCCAGCTTCATCTCCACTTATGAGATGGAGTCAAGCCCTAATATCATTGTGAAGGCTCTACTCTTGGTCAAACCGTATCCTGCTCTTCTCCCAGGGAAGGGTTAGTCCCCAGGGTGAGCGCTCTGCCATTCAAAGCTGCTGTCCTGACCTAGGATAGCCAACCTGAGGATCCCAGCTAGCAGCACTTACAAGCCCCTTACCATCTTGTGATGCTTCAGGCCTGCAGGTGGGACTCTTAGTAACCTAGTTTAAGATAACAGGCACGCAGGGAAAGCCCTCCCAGGCTTAAGTATCCTCACCAAAGGGCCCAGGTCATGTAAGAGACTGTGTGAGAGTAAGCTTACTTTGCCATCAGGTTCCATATGGCTTGATCCAGCACAGTGTGAGACAGAGTCAGAGGTTCATACAAGCAAATATGATATTTTTCCATGGCATTCGAAGATAGAACTTCAAAGTTGTCCTTTGAGACTAGGGATGTAGCTCAGTGGTACTTGCTCAACATTTTGAGGCCCCAGCACACACACACACACACACACACACACACACACACACACACACACACAAAAGCAAAGAAACAGGTGTCAAGAAACTATCCAGCCAGAAGCTAAGTGAGTCCCAGAGCCCTTGCTCTGTACTACATGGGAAGCTGTTTGAAAAAGACCTGAAACCAACAAAGTATCTCTGCCTTGGCTACTGTTGCCAAGGGGCTGTTATCATGGAACTCCAGGTACAGAGACTCCCTCTGCTACAGCATGGTGGACGGAAGCGCTGCTGTTCCAGCTCAGAGTGACTTCTGTAGTACTTCCGGTTCACCCTCCCCAGCCATCTAGTAATAAAATTTCCTTCTGTTTCCAGAGCTGTTGATGATGAAATTGAGGCCAACATTGAAGAGGTATTTCTTCCTTAACTTCTAACTCTGCTCATTTGATGGGCACACAGTATGTGACAGAGCAAAACCACTGTAAGGGCCTGGGCACCCTTTGGCTGTGTGAAGACAGTTTGAAAGCCAGGCTACAGCCAGTCAGTCTCTTGCTCACTAAAGCCCAGTTTATCCGGGTGCAGGGGTTTGAGGGGTGGGAAGGACAGATCACCAATGTTGCACTAAGCAGTCTGGGTTCTGGTCACTCCCCCTTACTCAGCCTCACGTTTATCATTTATAAAATGGACTCAAAGGATGACAAGATTCCTCAAGTTTCTGAGAGTTCCAAGAATGGTTCAGTGGTAAATCCTGAAGAGCTTTCAGGGATATAATTCAGGAACTTCACCGAAGGCCCAGTCTTAGCGAAGCTGAGTAAAAGTACCTCATGCTAGAGAAAGGAAGGGTCTTGCCCTGAGGTGACTCTTTGATTGGATCATAGCTGTTGAAGTCTGGTGACTGTCATATGTACCCAGTGGGACACCAAACAGTTTGTAATTGACTAAACGGTTCCCCAGTAGTCCACTGGGTTCCTGCAGGAGTAGATCATAGGCCTTTTGGCTAAATAGTAAAGACACTTGGGATTACAAGAAGTTAAAGGGTAACCTCTCTACTGTGTGTTTTCCACTCCTTCTCATGGGCTTTAGCTAAAACAAAACAAAACAAAAACAAAACACCTTACCTGGGTATTGTGGTGCACACCTGTGATCTCAGCACAAAAGAGGTAGACACAGGAGGATGAAGAGTTCAAAGCATCTTTGGCTCTACAGTGAGTTCAAGGCCACCCTGGACTACTTGAGATCCTGTCTTAAGAAGGAAAAGGTTCTTTAAAGACAGGTGTAGTGACACAGACCTGTAATCCCAGCACACGGGAGAAGAATCAGGAATCCAAGACCATCCTCAACTACATAAAGAGTCTGGGGCCAGCCTGTGTTATATGAGACCTTGCCTCAAAACAAAATAAGTAATTCTTCATACTACCATTCATTGTAGGCCCAGCAACCTTAGAATTCTGGCCCGAGGGACAGGAAAAGTAGAGATCAGGGGCTGGAGGGAGCACTATGGAAGGGGAAGAGCCCTTGCTGTCAGTCTCCCCTTTAACTCATTTCCTATTCCTGTGTCTCACTTTCTAGATTGATGCTAGTGAGGAGGACATTGACGATGGATTCAGAAGGCTGTTTGTACAGCTGGCTGGGGAGGTAGGTGTCACCAAGGTCCTTCTGACACAAAGGAAAAGTGATTTCCTGGAGGGGACTTCCGTCTAAGGGAGAAAAAAGCAAACTAAACAAGAGCTGAAGAATTGTCACTGTCGCTCAGATCCTTAGCTCAGCATCTCTTGTCTACATCTTCTCAAGCCCTCTGCTGGCTTCCAGGGCAGCCCTGGCTCTTCTTTCTGTAAGATTCTTGGCTCACTTTGAGGTTATTTTGTGTCCTCTCTGTCCCATGCCAACGGAGACGTGAAACTTGACTCCCAGTCTTGATCTCCATACACAGACCTGAGATAGAAGGGTCCCATCCCTCCAGAATGTCAGCAGTTTACACCAAAGCATTACTTGTTTTTTTTTTCTTGAAATAGTTCCCTAGCCCTACAGTCTCACGACAGAGCCAGTCAGCCCTTTGTTCCCAGCAAATCCAGAAGCAAAGTGTCCTTCTCCACTGTGTAGCTCTCTCCAGTGTAACCACAAAGCAATCGCATCACAGTGCAAAGCTAGAAGCTATTCATACTGAGGCACCACCTGTCTCCCTCCCCTCGGCTTCTCAAGGAAAGGGGCTTCAGAGAAACTTACTATCCCCACTGACTGAACCACACATACCCCTCCACACACACCCTGGGCCTTATCCAGGTTACATAAGTTACACAAACACATCTAAGTGAACAGAGTTAGCTAGACCATGTCTGAGGAGCCCTGGCAAGTGACCCCCGCGTGGAGATGAGCCATGTTGAAAATGGCTGGTCTTTTTTCCCCCTTTTTTTCTTTTCATTAATAAATTTATTTACTTACCAGTCCCCGTCTCCCCCAGTACCTTCTCACACAGATCCTCCCCCTTTTCTCCCCTCCCCTTCTCCTCAGAGAAGAGGGATACCTCTCCCCCTGGGTATCCCCCCCTGTTCCCTACACATCCAGTCAATGCAGGACTAGGTGCATCCTCTCCCACAGAGGCCAGACAAGGTGGCCCAGGAAATGACTGATCTTTAGCAGTTTCAGGAAGCCCAAACTCTGAGTATAGAGGGTAGAGAAAGCCTGACAGGTAGGAAGGATGGTTAGGGAGGACTAGGCTGCCACAGAGAAAGGGTGACTGACTAGACCTAGTATGTGCCCTATATTATAATAGTATGCTAAATGCAAGCCAGTTCAGTACTTATTGTAGGCCAGGGACAACATCTCCAACATCACTTGTCTACATCTTCTCAAGCCCTCTGCTGGCTTCCACTGTAACAACTTAGGTTGTTAACAGTGCATTCAGATTGCATGGCTAAGATGCTAACCACTTAAGATGTTCACGGTGTTCACCGAGCTCCCACAGGGAGCCCTTAATGATGTTCTGGTTATATGTCCACAGGATGCGGAGATCTCTGCCTTTGAGCTGCAGACTATCTTGAGAAGAGTTCTAGCCAAGCGTAAGTGTCCCCTTTGCGAATCCCTCATCATACTCTTCCCACTTTGGACATGAGACTGCAGCTGTGGCTAACCATCACTCTCTGCTCCTACACCAGTGTCACCTTGGCACTGCCAGCACTGGGGAGGAATAAGATGAAGCAGGCTCTGAGTGAGGTAATGCCTAGAGCAAAGGTTCCCAGGTCTAGAGATGACAGATCAAATCCAAGCTCTTCTACATATGAGCTCTGTGATCTAAGCCAAGTTAGACCACCTGTCAGACTCTCCACACCCCATCTGCAAGATAGACATATATGACTTCCTCTTCCCAGGGGTTGAGTATTACCTCATGAGATAACATATAACATTTGTCTGCATGCTGTAAACGGAAGGTCTGATAATGACTAGCTGGTAAGAAAAGGTTAAGTTGGGCCAGAGGATGGACACCAGAGCCCTGAGTTCCTAGGTTCTCTGCCTACATAGGGGAGTGCTCACCTGTCACTGATTGGCCAGAATGGAGGATGATATGCCACCTTACCCACAGGCTAAGAGAAATAGATTGCAAAGTCTCAACTCCCCACCTTGAATTAAATGAGCTTCAATTCACTGAGCCAATGGGACAAAGCAAAAGCATCTACATTCTGTAAATACATGCTCAGGTCCAGGTTGGAGGCTTCCATAAAGAAGGGAACAAGATGAGGTGGAGGTCAGAGTGAGGCAGAGCCAAGGTTATCATCAGCTTTTTTTTTTTTTTTAAATTTTAGCTTATGGCTATTACTTTTTTGATTTAAAAAATATAGTTATTATTTTTCATATGTATAGATGCATGCACATGTATGTGCAGATGTGTATGTGTGTGCACATGAATGCTACAGTGCACACATAAAGAACAATGTGCAGGAGTAGTTCTTTTCTTTCACTGTCTTGGTTCTAGACATTGAACTTACATCATCAGGTTTGCTGACAGTGACAAGCACCTTTGCCTTGAGACCCATCCTGATGGCCTTTTAGGCTTTGAGATAGGGTCTCATTCTATAGCCTAGAATGACCTCCTTGAACTCAATGTGTAGCCCAGGCTGGTCTTGATCTCATAGCAATATTCCTGCCTTGGGCTTGTAACTACTGAGATTATAGGTATAATCAACCATGCCAGCTTTTCCAGCTGTTTCTTAAATAAGAAATTATCTAAAGAGTAACACTTACCTCCTCTGATGCTGCTCATCCCTAGAGAAGAGGAAAAATATACTTTTCCCACCTCAAATCCTTACAAATCATGATGCTCCTGATATGATAGAGGAGTAGTTAGCGTGCAATGCCTGAAGTCATGCGGATCAGAAACAAACACACACATTGTGACATCCATCAGCTCTACCAGTCATCATGGATTCCAGGGGCTGCCGTTCCATCTGACACCACCAGATGGCCTCCCACTTGACCCTTCAGCATAAAAGTAAATCCTTGTTTTAAAGCCAAAGAATAATCTACGATCTGTAAGGTCTTCCATACATGATGTGTGTCCCTCACAGATACAGAAGACAATGGGTTGCAGCCTGTGGCTCCTGAACGAACAGCTATAGGATAGCATTTGTGCACCACAGAACACTCAGCAGTCAGAGCATCCATGGTTGGGCCAGCTACACTCTCCCTCTTCTAGGACAAAAGAACAGTGGCTGCCAGGCACAAGGATGGTCAGAGGACTCCTCAGATGTTGGCTGTAGTACATGCAAAAGACAGAGTCTCTTTGTCTTTCACAGCTGAAATGCAGGAAGAGCTAAGCAATGCTTGGTCCAGTCTGCTCCTAGTTAAGGGAAAGCATGTACTGCTGAGCTCAGGCTCCTCCCCTGCCTGCCTGGTGACTCCAGCCTTCTGCCTAAGTGTCCCTACACAGCCTCATGACTATACTGGACAATGGGTTGCTGTCTAGTGGAACAAGCAGTCTAGGCCAAAATATTCTACAATGGCAACACCAAAAGGGTTATTCATGGTGGTCTAGAGAGATGACTATTGGGTAATGTGCTTGCCATGCTGGCATGAGGACCTGAGTTTGAGTCCCTAGAACCTATGTAAAGCCAGGCACCTATACCCCGTGTTCCTATAGTGAGATGGGAGATGGAGACAAGCGTCCCCAGACTCCTGTGGGCATCACAGTCTAGCATCCACAGGGGTTAACAACAAAAAGACCCTGTCTCAAACAAGATGAAAGATGACTGACACCCAAGGCAGTCCTGATACTGATCCATACTCACACACACGTATACACATCCATCATACACACACATTACTATCCTCCTCATTACACACACACACACAAACACACACACACACACACACACACACACAGTTGCTCCTCATGAAGTTCATGGGGAGTGTGACAAGAGTCTCATACCACCTGCCACCACCAATGGCACAGGACTCATCTAGTAAGGTTCTGGGTTCTCAGATCTCTCTGTCATCTCAGGCAGAGACACAACTGTCTGCAGATGGACCAGTGAAACAGCTGTCTTCTCCCTCTCTCTTCTCAGAGCCTACAATGAACACACATGCTCTCTGGCAGTGTGAGTGACCATAGGCAGTTCTCTACCCTGTCAGCATTTAAAGGTTGAGCCATAACCAGGGGTAACACATGCCTATAATTTCAGGACTTGTGAGGTACAAGTGTTGAGTTTGAAGCATGCCTGAGCCCGATCACAAAGCTAGAAAAGTTTTATTGCTGAGTTTAATATTAAACCCTGTTTGCCCATGACAGTTATAGAAAGAAATCAAGCATGTCTAAGACCCTCTGTACTGCCCCCATTTGACAGCCAGCTAAAGTAATCACATTGGCTGTTGTAGTGGCCAGCATGGAGGAAGGACATGTCTATCTTTGTAGAAACTTCTGGGAGACAGCGCTTGTCTGGAAGGCTCTCCTCATACATTTATTTTATCTTTTAGGCCAAGACATCAAGTCAGATGGCTTCAGTATCGAGACCTGTAAGATCATGGTAGACATGCTGGATGTATCCTTTCATGTGCTCCAGAGAATAGAGCCTGCTTCCTCAGAGAGAGGAAAGTGAGTCCACTCCCCACATGCCTTCAGAGGCTTGAGGTGTGGACAGGCAGCCTGTTAGGTCTGGAGCTAGAAACCTGGACCATGCACTTGCCATCTCTGGTGACTTCTTGAGTGACATCATTCTCTTCCTTTTCCTAAGCAGAGCTTCCCAAACCATAGTGGGTCTGACATGAATTTATGTCCTTGGCAAGATTTTCTTCTAAAACCATGTGTGGTGGTATACTTCTGTTAATTCCAGCACATGGTGGGGCTGAGGCAGGAGGATTTCCAGTTTGAGGTCAGCCTGGGCTACATAGAAAAACTGTCTCAAACAAACAAACAAACAAGTTTCTAGACCTGAAGATGAAGGTCTGCCTCCGCTGTTATTTATTCCCTTTGGCCTGGCCCCTCTGGGATACCCACCAGTCCCTGGAGCAGACTAACCATGCTCTCTGTCCATTTCTAGTGCTCAGTGATGGAACAGTCCAAGCTTCTGTGACACTGTGCCTACTGGCCACACGGCATGTACCTATGACACCTCTCCCTTCGCAAGATGACTCTTCAAAATACTCGCATAACACTCAATCGCCTCATAGCAAACTGTTAGAGAGATCTGGGGGCCCCATAGCCACTCAGTCAGCAGATAACAGCGCTCTATCACACCCTTCCTGCTGCTTCCTTTTGAGGAAACTCAAGAATGTGAAAAGCAGAAGGCAAATCCTTCTGTGAAACCTCCCTGTGCTTGTGTTGGGAAGACCAGCAGACCCAGCCCGTAGGCCAACCAGATGGCATTGCACCCACTGGCTGTATACTCCGGGAGCTTTCCTTAACTGAGGGCAGGAAGATGGGAGTGGCAAGCTGGGGCTGAAGGAGTTCTACATCCTCTGGACGAAGATTCAGAAATACCAAGTAGGGCCCTGGGTACCCTGGGGCGGGTAGATCAATGTTGGGGGACTTCTAGGCATATACTTTAAGATGTAATGGCTCTGGAGGGTAAGGGCACATTTCCAAGGGAATTGCACTTTATCCATTGTAGAACTCAGCAGAAGTGAAGTTTGCTTGTATGGCAAACAACCAAGCAAAGCAGGACATAGCAAGTAACATAGCCTTGTTTCTTCCTTTGCCTGATTAATGGCCAGAAATGAGGTCACTGTCAAGAGTTTCCCCAAGAAGACCTTCAAGCCCACTCAGCACACACCTAACAGTCATCTTGACACCTGTTTTGCTTTGGGTCACGGTTCTAATAAGAATTTTGCCTGTTCCAGAAAATTTACCGGGAAATTGATGTGGACAGGTCTGGAACCATGAATTCCTATGAGATGCGGAAAGCACTGGAAGAAGCAGGTAACACTTTAGACCCACACCTCCTCGCCTGTGTTTTCTGCTGAGCCCCTCTATACCATATAACAAAGCTTTGCTTTCTGGATCTGGAGATGTTGCTCAGAGGTAGTGCTCTTACCTACCATGCACAAGGCCTTGTGTTCAATCCCCGGGAACAGCCTGGCAGAGCAAGCAGGTGAAGCCAACTTCGAGTGTGTGTGTCTGTCTTGGTGTGTTTGCATGTAATATCCCTCATGTGTATTCCTCGTCATATTCCTTACACTCTTTTCTGCTGAGTGTGTGTGTGTGCCTGTGCGTGTGTGTGTGTGTGTGTGTGTGTGTGTGTGTGTGTGTGTGTGTGCGCGCGCCTAGGAAAGCCCCAGTAGAACAGACATCAGTAATTAGGGTGTGAACCTAGCAAAGACCAACACAGGAGACTTCTGTGCTCTGAGGACAAGTCTGACTACAGGAGACTCCAAACAACAGTGGTTTAAACAGGGTGCGTCTTTCCCTCAAGCAGCCAAGGCTGGGATGGGGCCTTCTACTGTTAGCATCCCAGGCTTCTCCTGTCTACTGCTTAGGAATCTGGGACAACAGGTCACCACCGTCACATGCCGGCAGTAAGTCCACACACAAAAGGTTCCTTCCTTTTGAAGGCACACCCATGACTTCTGCTCACACACACTATTGTCCAGAACTTACTCACAGGGTCTCATACAGCTGTAAGGAAAGCTGGGAAATACAGCCAACATGCCCAGTCATGGGCCTGTTGAAGTTCCCTTTTAGTTCAGAAGGAAGATTTAATATGAATTAGTTTGCCACAGTCAGTCCTCTACGAGAGCTAAATTTTCCTAAAACTAATCTCCAAGCTAACTTAGTTTTGTATGTTAGTTAACTTACAAACAAATGGGATCATAGTTATCAATACAGAGTAGCAAGACCATTGCAGAAAAGCAATCGAAAGCTTTACTTGTTAGTGAGGAAATAGACCAGGGTGATGGGATAGCTTAGAAACAAAAGAAACATCAGAAGGGGCTGCACTGCAAACCAAACTAGCCCCACTGCCCATGGACAAAAGCTATTATAGCTGTAATTTAAACTGTCACATGGTGCAGGGAGCTGGAAAGATGGTTCAGTCATTCAGAGTATTTGCTGCTCTCACGAGGACTGACTGGTTCCCAACACCCACACTGGGCAGCTCACAACCACCACATCTCCAACTCTCGGGGATCCAGCACCCTCTTCTGGCATCTGCAGGCAGTGAATACAGGTGGTGCTCATATAACACATGTAAATGTTAAATATAAAAATAAAGTGATGGAGAGACAGACAGACAGACAGACAGACAGACAGACATTCGTTTCACAGCATGTTAGAAGAGCTAGATGGTAAGTCTGACACTGGCACAGCCAAGCAGTGGGCCTGACACTCACAGATTGTCCCTTGTCCACTCTCCTCCAGGTTTCAAGCTGCCCTGTCAACTCCACCAAGTCATTGTTGCCCGGTTTGCAGATGATGAACTCATCATTGATTTTGACAATTTTGTTCGGTGCTTGGTTCGGCTGGAAACACTGTTCAGTACGTGGCTCTCTACATTCACTCTTAGGTCAAGGCCTCTCTCCAGTGGCTCTCAACCTGTGGGTCCCACCTTCTTTGGGGCTTAATGACCTTTTTTCACAAGTCTCACCTAAGACCATAGGAAAACACATATTTTTACATTACAATTCCTAACAGTAGCAAACTTCTGATTGTGAAGTATCAATGAAAATAATTGTATGGCCAGGGTCACCACACCATGAGGAACTGTGTGAAAGGGTGGCAGAGTTAGGAAGGTTGAGAAGCACTAGCCTATCTTGTCCTTCACCAGGGATACAGTCACAGGATATGTCTGTGAATTGAGAATAAATTTCTCTTTTGTTAAACTGGGGAAGCAGGAAAGAGTAGTAGTTTGTGGCATCCAACAAAAATCAGCAGCCTCATTGGACACTGATGCAGTCTGCAGCTCTGCTCCCTCATTTCTCACACCCTGATCTCCCTCCACAGAGATATTCAAGCAGCTGGACCCTGAGAACACTGGAACGATACAGCTCAACCTTGTCTCGGTACGTCAAAAGCTCACACAAACCCTGACTTCTGGGAAAGCTGTTGCAAGATGGATCAGAACAGGCTATTTTGGGGGCTACCTCAACAAGCTGTTCCTGGGGTAACTGACCTGAACAGATTGTTCCTAGGGTGACCTAAATAGACTACTCCTAGGGTGACCTGAACAGGTGCTCCTAGGATGATATTCTTTTGAAATTTTGCTTCTGGATTTTTTTTTTTCTGGTCTGTTGGGATAAGCCTGTAAATGGTTAGGAAGTCCCATGATGCACTTTGAATTGCTATTTCTGAATGACTTGCTTATTCTCCAACCTTGGAAAACACACCTGGCTCTCTTGTCCCATGAGCTTTGACTGGAGCATAAACATTGGGTTAAACTAAGGTGGCTGGGTATACCAGATGGCTGAGGAGAGAACTGGTCAGCATTTGAAAGAATGTGTTTGTAGACTAAAACCCTTAGGGGAGAATTCAGGCTGACTCCTGAGAAGAGCTGTCATTCGTAGGACATATCTACTTAAAGCATTTTCTAGGACAAATACTTCTTTCTTCTCTCTAATCTCTCTCTCCTTTTTAAAAGGAAAGTAACAACAATAGACACATTTGTCGTATGCCATGATAGGCTCATGTGTCTGGAATGCAACAACACATCTCTGAGATCAATCTAAGTCAATGTGGTGGCAACTTCACCAAAAACAAAATATAGGACATCCCCTTGTGAGCCAGCAGAAGGCTCACACTCACAGAAGCAGCTGGGTAGCAGAGATCCTTCTGAGCACTTAAAACGAGACCACATGAGTCCAGTTGGTCCCAGCGCTTGGTGGAGCACAGACCACACAAGGTTGTAGTACTGGGTAGGAACGGTAATTCTGTTTGCTACTTCTCTGTGTCACACAGGAGAGCAGAATGGCAAGACGACAGAGTTAACCATGTTTCTTTTTTTCTTGAATGTTGAACTGATGCTTAAACGATGAATGGTAGTGATGCTCACTGCTCTGCTGAGTGTTGTAAAGTACACGTATCCAAGTGGAAACCTTTTAACCAGTTACAAACGACCAGTTGCTTAAAGCTATATCTGTTTTATCACCTGGAAAGCACCTAAGCCTAAGCCTGCAATTTAAAAGGAAGTCAATACAACTGGAGCATGAGACATGCCGTGCTAGGTTCCAGAAACTAGCCTATTCCTCGTTCCTGCTGGACATCCAGGACCCCAACCCCACTCCCTGCTCACACATACAGGCCTGTCTATGCTGACCAGCCCCTTCCTAGTTTCTAAGGAACATGTACCCTCCATTTCATTTACCTTTCACAGGCTCCTAAAGATCCCTCAGGAGACATTGCCAAGGAGAAGCCATGTCTAGAATGTTGCCCCTTAATTATGCAGTGGCTTCCATGATTTCAACCTTAGTTGTGGGTTCCATCACCCCGGAGGTCTTTGCCAAAGTCCTGATGACTTGGTGTATTCTACATCAATTTAGAGTCTGATAGAGTTCCTGTCATTCCAATATAGAACCAAAATAGAACCAAGGCTGAAAACAGCCAATGCCTACACTTAAACACTTTGTATCTGGACCTTGAACTTACGGGAACATTGTATAACCATCTGAGATAGATGAACTTTTCACATATCAGAGTAACAGATTTGCACACCATTGAACCAAATGCAAATGAATTGGATAACCCTTGGTAAGGTCAAAGGAAGCTTTACGCCTGTAAATCGTATATCCTTTTTGGATGTCCACATCTCAAACCCATTTTTTTTTTTTTTTTTGAGACAGGTTCTCACTATGTAACCTGGCTGTCCCAAAATTCTCTATGTAAACCAAGCTAGCCTCAAATTCACAGCAGTCTGCCTGCCTCTGCCTCCCTATAACTCAAGGTATGCACCACCACACCAGCCCCCAAGCAAACCTCTGGTGTGGTGTGTTGGGGCAGAGGTGTGAAAAGCTGGTTCACAGGTTATTTGAATATCACCCTTCATGTATTCAATACTACAATGACCACCAGTTCAAATCACTCAAATCATCAAACTTCTAAACCTAGACTCCAGACCGTAGGTAGAATAAACCATTAAGACACTGCTGTCTTAGTCCTTGGTAAGCTTTCACGTTCAGCCATCTTCCAGAATAACTCAAAGCCACCTATAAGGTCTTTCATTTTAACAATGCTCCCTGAATGACTGTTTTTTTTTTTTTTTTCTTCTTCTTCTTCTTCTTCTTCACACAGTGGCTGAGTTTTTCAGTTCTCTGAAGTTACATGCCTGGAGACTTGTAGTGGAAGAAAACAGCCAATGCCTACACTTAAATGCTTTATATTTGGACCTTAAACTTCGGGAACATTTACTTCATCGAATGATTATAACTGAAGAATATAACCATCTGAGATAGATGAACTTTTCACATATCAGAGTAACAGATTTGCACACCATTGAACCAAATGCAAATGAATTGGATAACCCTTGGTAAGGTCAAAGGAAGCTTTACGCCTGTAAATCGTATATCCTTTTTACTTCTACACATTATCCTGGTCATAGCAATATTAAATCAGGAAGGAATGCAGAGAGCTTTAAATAACGGGGCAAACAGTAAATCAATCTCAGAGGCCACAAGGCCTTGATGGGAATATTTAAAGAAATTTTAAGTGTTAAAATGCAGTTGTGACATCTGCCACAGCAGCCCAGAAACTGCCTCTTGCCCAGAGCAAACTGGGAAATACAATGATAAAGTAGTCTGGAGGCATCTAAAGAATCCAGGAGCCTGGAGGCCAACCTGGGCTACCTAGCAAGACTCAATCTCAAAAAATAAATGCCAATTCAAAAAAAAAAAAAAGCATGTTTCCATCATTTGGTTCTAACAAAAGATGGTTTTTATGCACCTTTATGAACAGCAAATCATTCTTAAACTCAAGTCCTTGTCCATATTTGGCTTTAGACATTTAGGTCTTACAAGTAGTAAGTAGTGAGATCATTCTACTGACCAACTGAGCCAGGTGTGCCATCTGCAAGAAGATCGTGATAAACCCCAGGGATTGTGCCTACAGCTGGGGAGGACAGGGCTCGGAAGATCTTCCTAAACCAACCAAGCTGGCTTCTTGATCCTGGGAAAATGCTAGCAGCCATACAGACGTTATTGCCTTATTTACTTCCAAACATACTGTTAATAAAGAGTTACAACACAGTCGCACCATGCCTTATTTTTCTTTGTAGAGCTTGGCCCTCATGGGAGGGTTTATGATGCCACAGGTAACAGCTGGGTTCTACTGAAGTGAGGTCTGCTGCTATGAGAATTCATACACTGAGAAGGCATCGTGCCTATAGCTAAACTACGGAATGTTTTAAAACTCTAGTTCAGAAGTTCTGGTCATTCTACCAGAAAGGACAACCCTAATTTCACCTGCTTTGTCTGGTTTAGGAAGGCTGTTGGGAAGCCCCCTATATCATTGCTGGCTCCATTGCTTAGGCCAACTCCTGGGGGGATGAGGGACCAGCATGGGAGCTGAGAAACCCACATATTAAATCATTAATCTAGGGGTAGGCCTGTCACTGATGATCCTTGAAGAATCACAAAACAGGAAGGAAAGAAACAAAGAAGATGGCCAAATGGGAAAGTGCTACCAGATATTTCATGGACAGTTTAGTGGGCAGATCCCCGCCCCCTAGGAGCAGGGGATATATAACAGGACTTCATATAGTCCTGACAGATCTGGACCTATGTAGCTAACATTGGCCTTGAACTCCTGATCCTCCTGCCTCCACCTCCACAGTTAAGGCATTATATCACCATGTCAAGTAGTGGATGGGTTTCTCCAACATAGCTAAAAGTAGGCTGGGAAGGCTAAGAAGTTGGAAGAGTGTATATGGAACTAACTTGGGTCACTAGCATGAGCTTCCTCTGTTCAACACTGAGGGGTTTCAGGATAGGGAGGAATGGATTGTCTCAGGACTATGGGTAGCCAGGGTACTGCTGGTGAAGGACTGAAGATGGGACTGGATGAAGGAAGGTTTGAATGTTTGAAGTCTGAGATTAGGAGACCTAGCAGGAAGACTGTGGTTACTCAAATAAGGGCAGTAGTTCTAGACTCGGGTGGGAGGGATGGGAGTGCAGGCAGGAGTCCTGCCATAAGAAACTGAGGAGGGTGGTCTCAGGTGAGGTATAAAATGGGGCAGGAGAGCTGTCCCCTCCCAAGTGACAGGGGCTATTCTTTACATCACTAGCTGGCAGCATGCAGCCAGACCATCCGCTGCTCTCCCTGATGCCAACTTTGCTCTTCGTTGCAATGAGGAGGACAGGGTTCAGTTCCCAGCATCCCATGGCAGCTCACAACCTGCTATGACTCCGGTTCCAGTGGATCCAATGCCCTCTTCTGACCTCCATAGGCACTACATGCATGTGGTGCACAAGCATATATAAGCAGGCAAAACCATAAGCACAAAATAGAAATAGGTAAGCCCGAGGGAAGTGGTGGCGCACGCCTTTAATCCCAGCACTTGGGAGGCAGAGGCAGGCGGATTTCTGAGTTCGAGGACAGCCTGGTCTACAGAGTGAGTTCCAGGACAGCCAGAGCTATGCAGAGAAACCCTGTCTCGAAAAGCAAAACATAACAAAAAAGTAAAAATAAGTAAGCCTAAAACCAACTGGTTGGTGCCCATTCTACAAGGAAGAAATAGACTCCCAACCTTTTTGACCACATGGGAACTGTTCTGGCCGACATCTTACCACCAGTCCTGTAGACTTCTGTCCTGAATTGCAAGCCCACACCTGTCTTGGCTCTTCTGTGGACTTGGTACACTCATCTCTTCAGGGTTTTTTTTTTTTTCTCTCATAGCTCCTCCTCAACAGCATCCCAATCATATCCCCGCCCCACCCTGCCCTGTCCTTTCCCGGGACCAGGGATTCTAAACTACCCTCCTAGATTCACGTCTCTGTTCACAAATCATTTCTCCACCTGGCACCATCTAGTTAATTAGCAGCCTATCAGTCTTCTTCCATGGCTAAGGTCCAAGTTATCCCTCATGGGTACTCCTCGGAACACCTCCAGCATCCAGCCCAGCCCAGCGACCCCCTACCCTCCCGCTAGGCTCAGCTGCCTTTAATTCCACTCACTATTTCCTCTGACCTGAGTCCACATTTTCCTAGTTTCTTTCTGTCCCTTGCTTTTGTCAACTGCGACTCCAGTCACATGACACTACCTCCAGCCAAGGCTTCACTGCCTACTGTGAAAAGTTTACACTCTCCTCCTTAGGATGGTCCACTGCACAGTGCTTCCTTCTCCCTTTTGCAAAAACCTATAAATCCTGCTGTTAGAACGGCTACCACAGCAACACACGAAACTGAAGAACAGTTAAATCATTTGATAAATTATGAGTTTGATATAGCCATTGAATCCTACCTCACAATGGCGGGCAAGCAACAGAATACAGAATTGTTTCCAGCAGGCTCTCAATTATGTGATAAGAATCTAAAACAAGACTACAAAACATTCCCAGCAGTGTCTTTCCAGTGTCTGCTGCCTAATTCTACACAAGAATTACTGCTTCATATATGAAATTTGTAGTGAAATTACAAATGAAATAAATCATATGTATTTAAGTAGTATTAAAAGGAGAGAAAGCACTAGACTGAGTTCTGTTGTAACAACCACTTGTGGCTTACTTTCATCATGATTTGAAGAAATATTGACAACCTACAATTCCAAAATCTTAAAAAACCCTGAATACCAGAGATTGTATTGAGCCAACTGCATGTAAAATCTGGCCAGAGTCAATGCCTTCGTTGTGTAATCCATGTCAAAGTCACATGGGTATTGTTTAAGGTGGTTTGCGTATATGAGTTCTATGTGATAAGATCTTCATGTAAAGTCTGAACATCTGTGAATCCCAAATACATCTCTAGTGTGGGTGGGCAAGGAGTTGTAGAATCGTGCTAGTATTGCAGAGGATTAATAGATAAAAACTGTTTAAAGTCTATTAACCTAGAGTCTAAGAATGTCATCACATAGCATCTGAGACCTATAGATCCCTGTCTTGCTATAACTGCCTCTCTGATGTACCCACCAATTTCCTAAGTGGCCTTGATTCATGGTTTTCTTTGCCCTTCTACTGTAGCTACTTCATTGCAGCTGCTTCCTTGTGGGAACGAGGAACCTTGGAGTAACCTGACTCCATGTCTCCTGGGCCTTGGTCATTCAAATTGACTGCATGATAAACTGTCTCCTATTCCCTTGAAAGCTGTGTTGAGTCAATACCTTTTTCTACACTTTCAAGTATTAACCCCAAGAAGCTTTGATACTTTAATAATGAAACAGGTAAAAACCTACACAGAGAATAAAATGAATGGCAAGGGTAGGGAATTTGCAACCTGATTGGCTTCCTTCCCTACTTCCCACATCTCCTGCTTTTGTAGACTTGTGAAATTCTTCAGCAGTCTCTACAGCACTTTCCATGATTTCTCTCAACAACCCCTTAGGTTTCACTACATACGTTAAGGGAACAAGTCTCCCAGAGGTCAACTGTCTTGGCAGGGCCATACAAGAAATTACTGCACTCGACAGTCCAGTTCTAGAACCCATGTCATTATTTGTCTTCTACTGTAACATCATACAAACCCAATGGCTTAAAAAATATCCATTCTCTCACACATATACAGACTGGGGTCCAACACAACTTTCATTAGGGTACCCCACACACATGGGCAGTCACCTCCAGACAGATCAGCTTGCTTGGTGGGGTATACTCAGGTCCACATGGCCTGAGGTCTTACCTCCTTACGGTCCAGAGTTTTTCTTTGTCATAGTTTCTGGCTCATGACCTCTTTCATCTTCAAAAATACCCCATGTCTGGCTGACCACCCCTTCAGTCTCAGGCTCCTGCCTCCCCTTCTGCTTTCCAAGAGCTCATGTGATTACACTGGGCGCACCTGGATAATCCAAGCTGGGCTCCCTATTGTGTTAGCTGATTAGGGAACCTAGTCTGGAAAAGTCCCTAGATCTGTGCCACTCACTAACTGGAGAAGGGGCCTGGGTTTAGAATTCTTTCTGCTGTGCAGTCTCCATTATTTAATTCATGTTGTCATTATTTCTTCATTATCTGAAAGGTTATGTTCTGTTTTTTATCTACTTTCCTTGTTAGAATTCAGCTATTCTTAAAAACAGCCAGAAAAAGTAACCACTGTTTTTGCACCTATGCCTTTTATTATGTTTTCACTAAGCAAAATGGGTTCTAAAACAACTCCTTTCTTGATTGGTAGTAAAAATGAATAAGTAAACAAATAAATGTATATAACTTTATGAAGAATGTGAAAAAAAAAAATGAGGACATTAAAATGGCCTGGCAGAAGTTGCAGGTCTGGCCGGGCGGTGGTGGCGCACGCCTTTAATCCCAGCACTTGGGAGGCAGAGGCAGGTGGATTTCTGAGTTAGAGGACAGTCTGGTCTACAGAGTGAGTTCCAGGACAGCCAGGGCTACACAGAGAAACCCTGTCTCAAAAAAACAAAAAACAAAAACCAAACAAACAAACAAAAAAAGAAGTTGCAGGTCTGTATACGCTTTCCTTCACTATGGTCTCCACAATCTTTTTCAAAATTACAAAGCTCGGGGCTGTAGAGATGGCTCGGTGGTGAAGAGCACCAACTGTTCTATCAGAAGACCAGAGTTCAGGTCCCTTCAAGGACATCAGGTAGTTCACAAACCATTTTAATCCCAGCTCCAAGGGATCTGACACCACTTCCAGACTCCACGCTGAAGCAGGTGCACATGTGCACACAGCCTCACCCTCGATCTCTTAACAGTATAGTGCTCTAGCCATTCAGACTTGTAAACTGCAAAGATGCGTATCTGTAATCAATCACATGACTGTAAGGAAGCTTACCACAGTTCACAGCGGTTGGATCAAGCAGTTCACTATTTCTCAACCAAAGCTGTTTATAACACTAAAAGGAAAACCGGTAAATAGCTTGGAGTCATAAAGTTTAATTTTATTACGATCACTTTTAAAATCAGCTATGATCTTGACAAATACAGGTAAATCTATAACAAATCTCTAATTTTCACGATACAAAAAGACAATAAATATAGATTCAAATTCAACCTAAAAACAATTCTAAATCTAGTTTAGATTAGGCAGTGTAGTTCAGTTTCAGTATTTCAAATGTACACATAATTCTTCAATGCTACAAGAACTCATACAATAGTTATTGCTCACTGACAAACAGTTCTTCACTGATAATACAAGTGTAAAGCGCCTGCCGGGATCCCCAAAGCCTGCTGGTGCTAGGGGACAGTTGGAGATGGTGCCAGATGGATGCCCCGTCCACGGGCTGCAGTGAGCACTCTGCCCAGCACAGGGTGGAGTGGGCTGAGCATCTCAATCCCTCTGCTCATGCTGACCCCTTCAATCCTTCGTTTTCTTCCGGGGCACATTCTTCATTGCTTTCAAGCTACACTGCAATTAAAATACGTCTTCTGCATTTTTTTTTTCCAGAGCAATCATAGTACTTCTTCTAGCTCATTGATTCTTCATTAACTCACATTTCAGGCCAAGCTCCTTTGTCTTGGTTTGATTCTTGGGTATAGCTGCAAGAGAAGTTTAAAAAATATTTACACGTGGCATATGTATGGAAGTTCTACAATATTTCATTAACTACAGGAAGGAGGGCAAGGAACATGGCACAGGAAACCAACTCAGGAAGGTACTGAGCTGTGGACTCAGGAAATCAGTCTCACTGGCCACTCTGTAAAAGCCACTGAAGGTCACAGGGTCCAACAGCTGAAGCAGTACCACAGAGGCGTGACACAGGAACTCCAGGTATAAACTCAGCTTGCTCAACTGCACTGCAGCCCAGGGAAGCCAACTGCTGAAGACTGCTTATAAACTGCGGTATGCTCCAGGATTTGCCCCATTACGATGGGACGAAAGTCTTTTTTTTTTTTTTTAAAGGCAGGATCTTTCAAGGTAGCCCAGGTTAGCCTTACGATCCTTTGTCTCACACTCCTAAGTACTGGAACCACATATGTAAACCACGCTTTTCAACCTTATTTACAGTCAGGACACTGTGGGTGGGACTTGAGCCTATCAGGACAAAGGCCTGGAGTGGACTTAGGGAAGACATGAAATGCTTTGGAATTCTGCAGGCCTGTGCTTTCCATAACAAGATCGAGAAGAGGCTATGTGAAGGCCCTGTCTAGAAGCCCAGAGCAAGTCAAACTAGAATTTCACCATTAAACTAAACAAACCCTCCCCTTCTGTCTCCTAGGGACAAGAAAACAAAGTAGGCGGTGTGTTTATTTAAGAGTCAGTTTCAGCTGAGAAAAGACATTTATTTAAGAGTCAGTTTCAGCTGAGAAAAGACATTCGCCAATGCACTTTCCAGATTCACGGCTTAGCCTGTCTAAATATTCCACATTGTGAAATTTCCTTTATTTTTTTAACACTCAAAAGATACTAAAACATGATACATACAGCACGCTTTCATAGACGAGAGTTCCAGGGAACTAAGAGTTCTAAGTTTAGGACTAAAATTATAACCTTTATTCCAGTCTGTTAATTTCAAAACCTTCTGAGAGCTTCCCTCCTGCTTCCCTCCTCAGAATAATCCTCATCTCATTAACTATTCTTCACTAGAAAATTGAACTTAATAGAATTCTGTTGTACAACATAAGAATAGTTAAAAAAAAAAAACATGCATACTAATTGAAAACTCGTTAACAGATTGTATTCTCATCACAAAATTAAAAGTTAGCTACATCAGGTTATGCATGTTAATCAGCTTGACTGAGCCATTTCATAAATCAACCATTATTTTAAAGTTGGGTTAGGGGTGGAAAAATAGGAGCAGGTGGGATGTTTTAGCAGGTAACACTGGCTGCAAGGCTTCTTCAGCTGATCTCAATCTGAACTCCTAAAACTATTTTCTGACTTCATACAATTACTGTGGCACATGAATGAACATACACACACACACACACACACACACACACACACACACACACACAGGTCACCTGGGGTAGACCTGTAAGAGAGCCTAAGGCACAAATCTGGAACACATTATTCTGAGTTTAAACCTATCAACAAATTCCAACATACAATCAAGTACATTGTAGATGTGCCTGTGAGTCTAAATTAAGGGCATCATAAATTTAAGCCTTGTGGTTTTAAAAAGATTTTATGTGTGTGAGTGCTTTGTCGGCATGTATGTATGCGTACCATGCACGCACAGTGGGCAGGCATTTGGTCCCTAGACCTGGAGTTTACAGATGATTGAGAGCAGCCATGGAGATGCTGGGAACTGAACCTGAGTCTTCTGCAGGAGCAGCACATGCTCTTAACTGCTGAGCCGCATCTCTAGCCCCGTATCACGTCTTATTAACAAAGGGCAGTAGACTGCACTGACTCTGCACAGCAGTTCATACAAGGCTCCACTTTACCACACATGAAACAGTCAGCGTTGGAGCGACTTACTCCTAGCAAGTTGCGTGGAACATATCCTTCCTTGTCATTAAGGCGCGCCCACCACCACTCGATCTCATCTTCATCTTCCCTGCGGACGACGGTCATGCAGTCTCCCTCTTTAATGAGCAGCTCATCATCATGCTGGGGCTCGTAATCCCACAGGGCGTAAATGATGCCTTTGTTCATTATGCCCATTTTCTCCTGAACGCCTATAAAAGACAGAAGAAAGACCGCATGGGACTCACCACTCAGATTACACCACTCACAAGAACCTTAAACTCTGTGACACAAACAGGGAAAGGATCCTCACTAGAAGTCAGAACTCCAATAGTAAGCATTCAAGAAATAAATGTCCCAGGTGGGAGGGAAATGGGAAGACCAGCAGTATTTATAGATCATATCTAGGCATCAACATCGAACATCCCCTAGGCATCCCACAAAGCTTACCTTCCCCAGAGAGGAAGCCTTCTGTTAGCCCAGCAGCTAAAAGAAAAACTGTTTGAATCTATGACATTAAAAAAGAAGACGCTTGTCAACTTCTGGACTACTTCTACACATAATGAACAACAACAACAAAAAAGTTCAGATCTCACCTGACACACAGAGCAAACAGACAAACTTTCAGAAGTGTGTTAGCTATTAAAGTGCCTACACATCAATTCCTAGTTATTAGAAGGAAAAGTACAATACAATCCTGTTAGAATGCAGAATATAGGAGTTTAGATAAGACAGAAAAGTCTATATATGGTCACTCTAACAGAATTCTAGATGCTGAAATCTACAAACAGGGCAAGAAAATCCTCAAAAGGCCATTTTCCAGCAGTTACTGACTGACTGTGGGTTAGGTTCAACTTCCTCCTTTTGTACCCTAAAAGTGAAGGATGGCCCAAACCTAGAGACAGACAGCTGGCACCACAGAAGGAAGCAGAGGAAAGCAGATGTGGACCCAACAATAAGGTTTACAGAAAGCAAGTTATTTTTCATTTACCTGTATGTCTTAAAAATATAGAAAAATACCTGCTTGTCTTTCAAACATATTTTCCAACTCTGAGCAGCCAACAATTAGTTATTAGTTTATAACAATTAATTTATCAATTAACAATCAGCATGTGCTATACTTGCTCTGGACAAACAAAATAAAACAAAGATATAAAACTGTTCTTTTCCAAAAGAAAGTTCTGCCAACCTGAGGGGTCAGGTAAATTTCTGACCTTTTTGAATAACATGAAAAATGTGACAATAACTGGTGGTGTCACCCTCAGTGGGAGAGGATTCATGAAGCATGGAAACGGTCCAAGGTTCCCACCAAACAAAACAACACAGGACAACAAAACTTCATACAAATATAACTCCTCAACATTTTAAAGCTTCACTGTGTTTTTGTTTGCAGTGGGAGTGGAAAGAAATCCTACGTTCTATAAGATGCTCAAATTCACAGTTCAAGTTACAGTTTTCAATGGAATTCCCATTAAAAATTGCAAGCAGGACTGTAGAGATTCTAAGTTGAAAGCAACTTCTTTGGTTCTTCCAGAGGACCCAGGTTCAATTCCAAGCAACCACATGGCAGCTCACAACACTCTAACCCCAGTTCCAGAGTATCCAGTGCCTCTTTTGGTCTATAGGGCACTGAAACACATGGTGCACAGACGTACATGAAGACCAGCCATCCACATGAATAAAATGGGAAAATAAATTTTACAAAATATCCATATGGTATCTGCAAGGTCACGTTCTTCTCCCTTAGATGAACACCTGTGTCCACTCCCACTGTGCTGGGTCCATCACCAGTAGTTAACCTTTATCCTGTATCAACCTTGACATCTGTGATATAATTTTGTATCAAAAGACTATGAGCAAATATCCTGTCTTTTTAAAAAAGTCATCATATATAAATTAAATCCTTTCTGTCTTTTTAAAAAGTCTATCAAATATAAATTTACAAATAATGTTAGTGTCAAAATACTCAATTGGTCTAAAGATGAAAACAAACAAAATGCAATCACAGGTCTCGATGATGACATCTGTACAGCTCAAGGGCTGGGTTCACTTGCAGTAAAGACCTGCTACTAAGTATTAATCCCAGGGTTGAAACTAGCCCCCAAAAACAAATAGCAGAAAAATAAAGAAAACACACTTAGATGACGGGAACTTTGTGAACATCAAGAACTCCCTCTCTCCTCACCTACAATCTGAAAAAGGCAGAAACACTCAAGGAACATGGCCAGGCAGAGAAGGCAGGACAAGCTTTCTGAACAACTGTTAAGAAAGAAACTTTGGAGAGCTTGGGCAAGCTAGACTCCTGAGACTTCCTGATTTCCTATCCTATCAAACCAAGATGAACAGAAAAATTAACTTCAACTGTAGATTAACAACAACAACAAAAGCCTTACATAAAAGGCAATCAACGTATATGGATCTTGTATCCAGGCACAGCCCTAGATAAGTAATCAAAACCATAAACTCAAAATCAAGAAAACATGAAACAAACCCAAACCCCAAACCCTGTGATGTGTTGTCTTTATTTTTTATCTCGTTTTCCAACATGCTGTAACTCACTAAGTCCTAAAGCCATAGAGAGGGTCTTTTGAATACAAAGAACTAAATTAACAAGAGTAGTCAGCTGCAGCTGATAATGTCTCTGGCAACAGCTTTTCAGGTACACACTCAGAAACTGCACTGTATCTGTGACCTAGACTGTCCTCATTTCAGTATCCAGAATTATGCAGAGCAAATAATAAAACACTCACTGAGCTTTGAGCTATTCCCTCAAGAGAAAGGGTAAGTAAATATGGACCGCACTGGCTACATACCATAGAGAAACTGGGAGCACTGAGTGTAGCCTTCCTCCGTTTCCTCGCACTTGTCTGCAGCAGTCTGCATGTCACTGTAGGTCATAGCAAACACAGCTGCTCCTGACTCCACAAGGAACTTACACACTTGCACATTGTTACAGGAGGCAGCACAATGCAATGGGGTCCTGGGAAGTAAGACGCGGAACTGGTTAGAAATGTTTCTACAAGCTCAAGAACCTCCCCTTGCTAAGTTATCTGTGAAGAAAGTGCCTCAGTCTCTTACCTACTAACCTCACAAACAGCTCTTAAAAACTAGTTCAATCAAGACAGATGACTGAACCAATAAGAGAATTATTGGAACATGTCTGAAGCAATGGACCGATGGGCCCAGGAGCTGAGTGCCAGTTTGAAGAATCAAGGAAATAAAGCCTTCACTGTGATCTAAAAATAACAGAAAAAAGTGGATGTGCTTCTGTCTTGATTTTCCCAACCCTACAAGTTTCTTGTTTAAATTTTAGTTTTGCATGTATATGCTTTGCCTGCATGCGCATCTCTTGTGCCTGGTGCCCACAGAGACCAGTAAAAGATGTCCGATCCTGGAACTGAGTTATGTACGATGGTTGTGAACTCTAATGTGGGTGCAGGGAGCAACCAGTGTTCTTAATACTAAGCCATCTTTCCAGCCCTGAAACTTGATCACTTCTGCCAGAGTAAAAATCTAAGAGTCTTTTAAACTACATGCCTGCATGCCAGTATTCTTTTCAACACCAACTTTTCAGGAATCTGGCTACACATACAGACTACCTATATTTTTAAAACTCAAATTTTGGCTGAAACTATAAATTCAATTCTAAGTAGAAAAGTGACTATGACTGAGATCATTCCTGAAAATACAGTCTTAGAATAGTGACTGTAACACACACACACACACACACACACACACACACACACTCGATCTATTTTGGGCAATGAGTTAGCAGGAACTTATCAATACGACAGAAGAAAATCTGTGGCATCTCCTATCTCCAGACTCAGACTGTTGGCTTGAGACTGTTACTACTCGGGCTCTGAAGTGTATAGTATTTCTCTGCTTTTCTCTCCTCGTGCAGTCTGGGTCCCTCATCTGCATGCTCTTCTGCCTGTTCTCCCTGTGTGTCTCCTCTGTCTTTTCCATCTATTCTACCCCCATCCATTGGTTCTTTATTCCAGACAAGTGCTCCAAGAGCTACATTTCACCTGTGGTTTGGACAAAACGTTTATTTATTTACACACACCACATCACTACATAGCCTTGGCTGGCCATACAACACACATATCTAACAAAGAGGAAACAGTCTTCACAGATGATCAGTCACTTGGAATGATAGGTTAATTCAAATTTTTGATTTACATGCATGAGTATCTGATATTATAACACTGAAAGAAAAAATTAATAAACTTAAAGTACTTAAGTACTTAACATTTAACAGGAGATTAAATGGCAACATTTTCAGTCCTTTATAGAAAAAGTTTTCATATTCCTCCAACACAAAGAGCTTGTGTCTTCTAAGACTTTTTGGAGGATCAAGACAGATGAGATCAACTGAGCTCTAAAAATATTAGAGAGAGTTCCAAAATAATTTATAAGTTTTAAATTATGGCTGGTTTTGAGCAGCACTGTGGAATCATTCTGTCTACCCTGTCCCCTTGCAGTGTGACTTCAGCACTTTGCTGGAGAGTTCACACTGTATACACCACCTGCCCACTGTCCACTTGGCAGCCACCTCAACGGTCCCCATCCCCCAGCGCTTGTGACCCATGTCTTATTTTACTCAGTCACCTCAGCCACAGAGAACTGATGCTGGCAATTTTATTACAGTATACTATTAATTAAAACTTTTAAACCCCATTTGCTTCCTGAAATTGAACAAAATGGCTGCTACAAGAGGACAGGCACCTCCTCCTATAGTACAGGGGCAGCACAGGAAAGAAGGAGCATGCTGGCATGGTTCTGTGCCTTCCAGTGACCCACACCACTGCTTCTACAGTGGCATGCACAGCTCACATCTGAGTGGAGTTTAAATGCAGAACTTACCATCCATCACTATCTGCTGCATTTACATTCACACCAAACTGTACCAGGAACTTCACTATTTCTGTGTGGCCTGCACACACAGCATTATGAAGAGCTGTGATACCCTCATCATTTGGTAGGCTTGGGTCATCAACCTGTCACACCAATAAAAAGGGTGAGAGTCACTCCAATTTCATGTGGCATCAACTGTCATTACTAACTGGCTCTTACGATCAAGAAGACAGAAACTTTGGTGACACTTTAAATATAAGTGAGACAGAGGAGCCAAGAAAAGTAAAGAAAAACCCTAGAACAGGGCGGACAGCCTAGCCCAATCAAGTACTTACTGCAAGAAGGCTTTGTTTAAAACCATAGCATCAAAACCTGTTCTTCCTTCCAATTCCAGCTACAAACTGGTTTCTACAGAGATATCCTATTTGCTATGGAAACCTGGAGAAATTCAACTGAAAACATTTTAAAAGAGCTGGGAACTGTAGCACATGCCTGCAATTCCAGCACTCAGGAATCTGAGGTAGTAGGAGCATGAATTTGAGGCTTATCTCAAGACCCTATCTTAAATAAAATAATAACAATAATAACAATAAATTTCAGAGTACAGACCACAACTGTAATGCAATATTATAGAGGACAAATGCATACAGAGCAACTTTCAGAGAGAAATGTTCTTGTTAACAAAGTACACTAACGTATTTCAAGTGTAAAATCCACTCCTACATTATCAAGATCTTAACAGTTACATGCCTAAAACAACACAGCCTATGTTAGAGCATGCTCAATGTCTCTTTCCACAACTCCACAGCCCCCCCCCCCCCAAATTTTAAATGCAATTTCTCTATGGTAGACAACACCATATTTAAGAAACTTACCTCATAGATAATTCTCTGTACAAGGTCAAACTCTCCTTCCAAAGATGAATCTAGGAGCAAAGCAAGGGGGTTGAATTTCACCCTCATCCCATGAGCAATCCGCTCCGAGCCAGTTTTCCGCAAGTTTGTCCTTTTGCCCTGTAAAGGAAATGTGGGGGGGATTACCATGGGCAGAGGCAGCACTTAACTGAGGTAGTGAAAGAACACAGCTTGGGGTTTTAGTCATATACTTATTTTCTTTGACATTTAGCTTAGATTGCCCTGAACTCACCATGCGGCCCAGACTGACTTTGAACTTATAATCTTCCTGCCTCAGTCTCTCAAACTTAGCTGGGGTCATAGGAGTGTGCCATTAATACCAGGCTATGGAACTTGGAGTGAACTAAATCTGGTGGGGAAACTCACTGGCTTTCTGTTGACTCCACAACCAGACAAGACTGTTTCTAAACCACTTATCTAAGAGTATAATGCAGAGAGCCTTGCTCTTAAACTGGGCAATACTCAGATTCATAAGAGCTCACATACACAAGTGATTAAAAACCCAATCATCCTGGTTGCACATAGAAGGAAGGACACATAACCAGAAAACATCAGGAACAGAATTTTAATCTAGGTAATCCCTTCCTATTAAGCATTTCATACCATAACCTTTACCAAGGCACAAGCAAATTATTAGGCTAAATAATAAAGATGACAAATTATAACTAGATACACTGAGTGAGAACTTTACATCTTAGGACAAGTTAGTGAGTCAGACTTTAAAGCCCCAAGTGGTAGTTCTTTTCATCATAATGAAACAGGATTTTTAAGCAAACACACACACACACACAGACAGAGAGAGACAGAGACAGAGACACATATCAGACTTCTTAAGTTACATCTATTTATTTATGTGTGGGGCTGTGTTTGGGGTGTGCACACTCATGTGTCACAGTTTAAGTGTGGAAGTCAGAGGACAACTTAACTTTCAGGAGTCAGTTCTGTCTAAAATGTGTATCCCAGAAAAAGAACTCAGGTTGTCAGTCTTTGTGGCAAGTACTTTTGCCCACTGAACCATCCTACCCCTTTTTCATGTCTGTCTCAGGAGTAAAGAGCCGGAACTTCTAAATAACAAATAACATTCCCCGCAGATAGGAAAGGCTAAGTGTAATGAGCCTATGACTGTGCTAACAGCCTTTGCATGCTTCAGAAGGCAGACACCTAGCCACACACTTTCAAAGAAACATACACAATCACAGCATCTACTTCACCTAAGACAGGAAGGAAAGAACAGTCATTTTCCTAGGAAAAAAATAAGAGACTCTTCCAAAGGAAGTACAAACTGATATAAAATATGGGCTCAGACATACAAAACCCTTTAAATTGTCATTCACAAGTGTCACTTGGTTTTTACTGTGGTTTAAAGTCACAGTTCAACATTCTACTTTGTTTGTGTTTGAAGAAATAAGAATGACTTCCGACTAAGCTATAGAAAAGCAGGCTAGAGACTATGGTATTCTTTCCCCCTATTTCAAAGTGACATGATAAACTTCCAAAACAATGTTAATATGTAGACGTATAGACGGCGTTTCTGCCAGAAACATGATTTTAGGAGAACTTGATTCTAGAGAAAGAGGAAACCAAGAGACTGGTACCTGCTAGTGATTTCCAGGCAACACTGACAGGGAAGAAAGGCCCAAGAGCCCGCCCCACTCTGCCTCGTTCTCTCTCCTGCCCCACTCTGGCCACTCTCCTGACTCACCTCTCCAATCCTCCTTTGAATTTTATCAGTTTTAAGTTTGACACTCAATCTACTGTTTCATTAAAATTACATTTCAGGGGCTAGAGAGACGGCTCAGCAGTTAAGAGCACTGGCTAATATTGCAGAAGACCCTGGTTCAATTCCCAGCATCCACATGGCATCTGTAACTTCAGTTCCAAGGGATCTGGCACTCTCTTCTGGACTCCTTGGGTACTATGCATGCACACAATGCACGTTTATGCAGATAGGCAAAACACTAATATACATAAAATGAAAAATAAAAATAAAATCTTAACATCTCATGGATAGAAAAGTCAAAGCTCAGAAAGCAGCAGCACAATGAGAACACTGTGCAGATCTCACAGCTAAGCTGGTAGGAACCAGGTATTCTCAACACAGTGTCTCCCTAGGGTACCTTCAGCAAGGGAGAAAAGAGGTAGCCCATACAGGTATGAGAACAAAAATATGTTTCCTCTATAAGGAACACACACACACACCAAAATATAGCAGTGTTTCTTATATAAATGTCACAGCATCTATCACTCCTACCCTGAGGGTGATTTGGTGGTAAAGGTCTGTATCTCAGTTATTCCAGAGGCACAAGGCCTGTCTGGACAACTGAGACTCTCTCTTTAAAAAAGAAAAAAAAGAGAGGGGAGATTGGGGGGCAAGGGGAGACTGGGATACATAGCTCACCATGAATGCGTTCCACTGCTTGTCAAAACCCAAGACTACAGAGATCCACTTCATGCCATGGTATCATAAGATAAAAAGGCAAACTGAGGAGATAACAGCCACCAGGATAAGTATCCCGAGGGAAAGTCTCCTGGATGAACACAGGATACTATGTTACTTACAGGAGGCAGAGACACCTGCCCAGTGATTTCAGGTGGGCGCATGCGTGCAGAGTCTTCTTCGGACACCTCTGGTTCCCCAGATGGGTATGGAGGGGGTGGGTATGGGGGATATTCTTCTAGGTATACTTCAAGTAAGTGGGGGGCCTCTGGGTTTGTTTCTTCTATGTTATTCTGGAGATTCGTACTGCTGTCTGTGACTCCCTCAGACACATACTCAAGGCCTGGGGAAGGAGCTGGCAAGTCACTGTTCTCTGTACCAGCACTCCCCATATCCTCTGGGGACAGTGGTTCTGGGACTAAAGAGCCCACCTCCTTCTCTGGCTCCATATGTAAATACGGATTTGGGATTTCAATTGGGCTATCTGGATTGACAGTCACTGAGCTCGGTGTCTTAGATGGGTACGATGGGACTGAGATGGTCTCCATGGCAGCTATGGTGGTCCTCTGATACAAAAGTTTCTGAATGTTTGGCCCATTAGGGCCTTCTGGTTCTGTAATGGAGCTCCGTTTCTTCAGTGGCCTTGGTGCATTAGACAGTTTTTTCCGCAGGGCTTCTAAGTCAGCATCACTCTGGTTTCGATAAGGGTTAGACAAAAACGGCAGTAACTTTGTTGGGCTGAGTGGTCGAGGAATCCTTTCATTTTCATGACTCTCATGAACAGAAGAAATAGGCTCTGTCTCGGGCTCTGGACTGCCAGGCTTCCCCTGGCTACAGGAGTAAATGTTCTCTGGGTGCTGTTGTGGATTCTGGGCAGCAGCTATCACAGGCTTGCCATATACTGATTGGTGAAGAGAAAAAGGGAAAGTCTGGCTAGTGATGATTAAACAAAATTGGTAAGAACGCAGGTAACGATAAGCCAAGTCTCTCTTTGTTTCATAGTTACTACATTATTTCCCTTATATATACTTAATTTCTTAAAATAACAACAAAACAAGAATTTCCATTTACTACAGAATCAAAATCTCTATTGATGATAACATGCACTGTGTGCTATGAAACAATGAGAAGGAAACCACACACCGTGGCATTGAGGAAAACTGGTAATCTGTCTACATAGACAGACTAAGTCTACACATATACTACCCATCTTAAACACTATTCAAATGCAGACCAATGTGAGAAGTCATATTTGGCTCACAAAACTGAGAACCACTTGTCTTTCCCAAAGACATTCCCCTGAAATATTCCAATTACGTCAAAATAATCTGATTTCCAAATTATTATATTAGCAATATTTACCAGGGATTACTGAAAAGACTAAGAGGTAGCAATACACTGACACTTTAATATCTGTTATAATAGCTTTAAACCACAATTATATGCTTATTTCATAACTACAAAGCCATTTTCAATCAATTAAATCATGGTCAATTGTATTCTAGCCCTATAACCAACAAGTAAGGGGAAAAAAAAACCCCTCAAATATCCAGACTGTACATATTTAACACAAACTAATTTTATCATGGTTTCATATTTACTTAATGGTAGCATCCTTATTAGAATGGCTTAGAGTACAAGACAGTGTTGCTTTTAAAATCCAGAGACAATGTAATCATCCCATCCTCCACATACCAAGAAGAGTAAAGATGCAGCCTTCTGTGATCCTGTTTCTCCACATCAACAACCTCCTTCAGAACCCACCCCCAACTCATCAGTCATGGCTAGTTTGTAACTATCAACTTGCCACAACCTAGAAAATCACCTTTGAAAAGAGCCTCAAACATGGAACTATCTAGCTCAGGTTGGCTTGTGAGCATGTCTGTGGGGATTCCTGATTGATCACTGATGCGGACAGGGCCAGCCCACTGTGTATAACATGGTTCCCTAGGTCCTGAACTATGTAGGTTTAGTGATTTCTCTCTGCTCTTGACTCTGACTACAATGTGACCAGTTACTTGAGTTTCTGCCTCGACTTCTCCAAAATGATAATAAAATCTTTGCTTTTCGATGTTGCCTTCTGTGGGGGTATTCTATCATAGCTGCAAATACGGAAGTAGGACATGAGGCAGGGTCTGCAGTGACTACTGAAGTAGTAACACATAGCAGGCACTACACTAAGCTCCCAACAAGGCAGAGCACAGCTAAAATTCTTATAACAGCTGTAGTCTAACTAGAGACCTGGCACTTTACTGTCTACCAGTAGCTTGGCATAGGACTTAAGCCCAAAACAGGTAAAAATGAACCCAAGAAACTTACCTTGAATCAAGGGCTAGGACAGATGATCATATACAAAAGTGCTTACCATGCAAGTCTGACGATCTGAGTCCTATCTGTGGAACTCCTAATGGAAGAGGAGAACTAACCTCCAACAGCTACCCTCTGACCTGCACATGCACACTGGCACAAGTGTCTGTTCCTTCAAGTGTACTCCCTCCCCACCACACACTTAAAAATACAAACAAATGGAACCTTACCACTTGAAAACTGGGAGCCTCTGTGGTGCGTCTTGGTCAAGGCACTCTGCACAGCCTGCTGGAAGTTTTTTCCTGGCGCCTGATGCTGGGTATACATGGAATAGATGGAGCTTGCTGCCACAGTCTGGGGTTTTCGAAAGGCTGGAGGGAAGGTGTCTTTGGATGGCTGGGGCGTAAAGGGCCGGACTGCAGCAGCAGGTGGACTTTCTTGCTTAGATGCTGGAGACAGGACTTGGTCCTGACCACCTGAAGGGGCACCAGGAGACAGCTGCACCCTTGCCTGCGGCCCTGCTGGCTTGAGCTTAGCTCCCATGGATGTAGCAGCTATTGGCAATTGCTGAGGAGTTCCATCTGGCTTCATGTCAGAAGGTGACTGAGTATTTTGTCCAAAGTAAGGCAAATTAATCTGTTTTGGCTTTGTAGGAACAGGAGGTGGGACTTTAGCCACATTTTTATTTACAGCCTGTAACACACACATCAAGGCAGTTAAAACACTGTACAAAAGTATACACAATACTCTAGTCAGCTCAGTCACAAGCACATACTAGGAAACATCAGCTCTCAGGTCTCCAGTTAGCTCAAGGGCTAAAGCAGTTGCCATATAACAAGTGGCCAGGAATTTGGTCTCCCAGAGCCCATGTAAATGCTGAGTGAGAGCTCGCCTATAATTCTAGACTACGAGCTATCTACTGAGACTAGCCATATCAGTAAACTCTGAGTGTTACTTACTGAGAGGCCCTACCTCAAAGAATAAGGTATAAAAGCAATTGAAGAAACTTCCCAACATCAACCTTGGACACATATATGCACCCATGGGCACATATATGCACCTAGATAAGTGAACATGCATATATATATATATATATATATATATATATATATATATATATTATACATAATATATTATATACACTATACATATAATACATACACACACATACATATATTCCAGCACACTAGACATGCCCATGAAAAGCAGACAAAATATTGCTTCCATATTTTAAAATCATTAAATCTTTAAATCAAATAATAAAAAAATAATTTTAAAATCAGGTTAATAAGAACTTAGAGTGACATAATGCAATTCCTCCCCCAACCCCATGACTCCCTCCTAGTCTTGCTTCCTAGCTGGCAAAACTCTTTACTTTCATATCCATGGAGGGCATCAATACATGAAAAACATTGTTTATCAGAATGTCATACAATCTAACTGAGCATGAAAGTGCACTTCTGTAATCCCAGCCCTTGGGTAAGGCTGGAGGACAAGTTTGAGGCCAGCATTAGCTACAGAAAAAACAAGTCTCAAAAACCACACCAAAACATGCAATTCTACAGTTGTACGCACTTGAAAATTGCTAACTTGCAGCATTCATTCACAAATCCATTCATCCTAAGGTAAGATCCCCAGTCACTGAAGGTCACCATCACATCTTTGACATGACCGTGGCTCCAGAGTTCAAGGGTTTCTGTTGCACTTTCATTCTTTGAGACAGAATCTCACCCTGCACCCCAGACTGGCTTCAAATTTGAGGCAGCCCTTCTGCCTCAGCCTCTTCAGTGTTGGAAACAAGATGTGTGAGCCACCATGCTACTAGATCTCAAAGAAATAAACCATCTGGAGGAATGCACTCTTCTTCAGTGTTCTTACACACTTCAGAGAGTCACAAAAACCTGTGACCCAGAAGCAAGTATGTCAGCCGTCCCCAATACGGCAAGAGTGTACAATCCAATCCAACAGCAGAAGTGGCATAACAGGCTCCCATTATATTTTCCCATGTTCTAAATACTATACTTTTGTTCTCTCTCACAAACAATAATTTAAAATCTTTTCTTTAAAACTGTACTGGAGAAACACATTAGGTAACAGCAACTGAGACAGTGTTAAGTACCTGAGCATCCCGCAAGATGTCCTCGCTGCTCTGGTTTTTCCTCAAGGTACCAAAGGAGGGTGGGGCAGCACACTGGTCCACTGTGTCAAACATAGAAAAGGGACGAACTTTCTTCTCTTTCTCCCTCAGAGCAATCTCCCCATCATCAACTGAAGACAAAGAAAAAACCCAACTTGATATTCAAACTGTTTAGAATAAACTCCTTATCATTCCTGTTTCTTTCTCCTAGATCTCTCTCAACACCAGGCCCACTAAGTGCTTTCATAGATAAACTGTCCTGGTCTTAACAAACTAAAACAGGAGCTAGCTAGAAAAAGTACAAAAAATACCTTTGAGAGTCAAAACAACATGTTCAGGGGTAGCACAATAAGTCTCACCTTGGTCCAGAGCATTTCCGGCACTCAGGGGTACAGAGGAGCCTTGGCTGGGTAAGAGATTGGCATTGGAAGGGTTCCAATCAGGGGTAGCTGGGTGAGCTTTAGAGCCTAGAATGCAGAAAGGAGCCGGAAGTCACTCACATTCACGGACATTCTCACTGGTTCAGTTCACTTGACTGCTAAGACTTTTAACCTCTAAAAGCAGCTTTACAGTTTGGGCATACAGCCTCCAGAAAGTTTATTTAGAAAGCACCTATGTTAGGTTTTGTTTTTTTCTTTTAGATTTTCCACCTTACTCAAGTAGTTTACAAATAGCCAAAGCAAAGAAAAAGTCGGCCTGAACCAGAAAAGCCCTATTTCATTATTCTTGACTGTGTGAGGAGGCAACACCATCACCCAGAAGACAAATTCCAAAACAGCAGGCTGAGGCTTGTGAGATGGATCTTACAAACAATGCTTTAATGATGGATCAGTAAATGAATGCTCCTAACTCCAATCCAGCTTTCACTACTTAGGGTGTTTATGATTTCTACACTAGTATTTAAGTTTCACATGCCAGCCAGGAGTAGTGGTGCAGGACTTTAATCCCAGCACTCAGAAGGCAGAGGCAGGTGGATCTCTGTGAGTTTAAGGCCAGCCTGGTCTGTATACAGTAAGATACTACCTCAAAAATAGTAACAACAAAACACACACACACACACACACACACACACACATGCCATGGCTTTTTTCATCTTAGAAAATTAATATTATTAATGCTTCACAGTAATAATTATGGCAAAACAACAAATACTTTAAAATTAGTTTTTCCCCCATATAACAATGGTACGAAGAAGAAAACATAGTGGTTATCTGAATGGTAAGAACGTGGAGACCCTACACATCCTCAAACTGTCCTGTCACTTACCCTTCCATTATGAAAGTCTGGTTTGCATGTACCTCAGCATGTACCTGCTGACTACACAGAACACAAGGACAACTAAAGCAGGAGCCTCCGCTTGGCCCCCTTTACAACTCCCAGGTCTTTACCTTCATTCTACATCTGTAAGCAGGCAATGTGCATGTGTAAGAAGAGCTCATGAATCCTTAACACTGTTCTAAAGAGAACGGACTCACAACTCACTTCTGTAAAAATGGCATTACTGTTATGTGTATATAGTCACTTCATACAAGATGAAAAGATCTCACTTTAACATCAGACCAAACTTTAATTCATAACAAAAACTGTTTATTTTCTTTTCCGATAGAATGTCCTACTGTATAGTCCCAGGTTGTCCCCAAAATAAAATCCTCCTGTCTCAACCTCTGTAGAGAGTGCTGGACTTACAGGTGAACACTAGACATCCTGCAAGGTCATTTCTGAAATAACTTCAATTTTATCCTGAGTTGAACTATATTGGTTAAGGTTAAATTCACTGGCAAAGAATAAAGGAACTTGAGATTTTAACATAGGTAGGTAATATAAAAACAACTTTGAAAACACTCAAAATTGGAAAATACCATGGGGTGGTGAAGGGCTAACTGTGAAGGGACTTGGAGAGGCCCACTTTTACCTTTACTTTGTGAAGCAGCCCCAGACCTCATATTGGGCAGTGTCTGTATCTTCACTGGCCCCTCTGCTGGCTGCATGACCAAGGAACCATCAGGCAGGGCTGGCTTCACCAGCAGCTCAGGTCTGGACGGCATCCGTGGCATAGTGGATGACTGGATATAAGGGCCTACAGCAGCCACACGACTTGGGGCTGACACTGCTTGTTGGGGAAGATTTCCATCAGGTGAAACCTTAGTTAAAAACCACAAATCTTTTAATATTATACATCTTACTGGATGACTGAATCCATAAGACTGAAAGTTCAGAATAAGTACTTTCAGAATTTAGCAACAGAGTCTATAAAAAATGTTCCCAACAGAACCACTTCACATGGAACTCTGCTACAACCTTACTGCAAGTGTCAGGAAGAAAAGGTAAGCAAGCACAGGTAAGCACTAAACCTGAGGACCTGACAGCTCACTTTTGGCAGGCAGGCACAGCACCGCACTGTCCTCTCTGAGCACAGCGGGAAGGACTCTGAGGACACAGCTTCCCCTCCCCAGGCCCAAGTCCAAACAGCCCACTCGCCTGTCCACTCGTCTGCTCACCCACTCACTTGCCCGCTCGCCTGCTGGCCCACTCGCTCACCGGGAGATTTTCTTTCTGCTGCAGTGCTGCCTTCTTCTTCCACAGCCGGTCCCTCAGCTCATTAACACGCTTATCCATGACTGCCACTTCTGAATTACGCTTATTCAAACACTCCCTCTGTTGTTGCAGTTTGGCATTCTGTTCTTGGTTCAGTTTGTTTCTTAACTGAACAAAACAGGAAGGGGGAAAAAAGATAACCAAGGAAAGGAAAGAAAAGCACCGTCAGGAGGCAATCACATGGTTAACTATTACATAATATCTAAAAATGTAAGGTGCTCCCTCCTGGTTTAAACTTAAATGACATCTGTGCCAGGCCACTGGCTGTGGTTATGCCTCAAATGTCCTGTCTGAGGCATTATCTAAAGTTTATTCTGGACTCTTCGGTTTCAGGCCTCCCGTCTCCACCCACCTCAAGGAAAAGCAGCTAAAGTCCAAAAGTTATTGTCACTTTCTACAGACAGTTTGTGTTTCTAGGGAAGAGCGCCCACTGCATTTAGAAAGTAGTTGCACGTACCTGCAGTTCCTTGTAAAGGCGATCTAGCTCAGCCACAGCTGACTGGTTGTCATGGCGACCGTCGACCCTGCCGTTCTTTAGCATCTCTAGCTGTCTTGTGAGTTCCTCCACCTTAGACACGGCCAGAACCAGCTCCCTCTGCTTCTGCTGGAACAAGCTGTTCATCTGCTCAATTTCCTCCACTAGAACAGAGAGAATGACCACACTTGAAAATAAAAATAAGAATGAACTACTTCCCAGGCAACCAAGCTTTATAATGAAATTTCTAATAAGTAGAGAACTCTTTGAAAATGTCCTAGGGCCAACCTACTTTTAAAAGCAACTGTAATCAACACAGACATCAGTAAACACCTGCATTTCTGTGTAAAAACAGACATTTGAAGACCCTGAAGAATTTATATAGTAAATATAGTAAACATTAAACTCTAAATTTTGGAAATCAAATTTCTTTAGAACTTTTGCTTTCAACTTTACAATTTTATAATGGTAAATAGTGACTGAATCACTAAAACTTTAGTTATTAATAATATGGCAATACAATAACTAAAGGTACCATATAAACAAAAATATCTTCATTAAATTCTTGATCAAGAATTTAAGAAAAACATAATTTAAAAATCTTACAAAAGAAATCAATGTTAACTTCAACCAAGAGGACTTGCATCATCAATATAGCAAATCATTTTCTTCAAAATTTTCTTTAAATACAAACACTTATTCTCACTACAAATCCATATGAACTTCCTGTGCTGCTCTGACTTCTTATGTCAAAACACCTTCAAGTGTGGCCTCTCCAGGAGTCACTTACCGAGTTTCCCGTTGCTCAGCCTCTTCTGCTCCACGTGGCCCTTTAGCGCCCTCACTTTCTTAAGCTTAGCTTCCTGACTTTCAGCTATTTCTCTGAGCCTCTTAAGTTTCTCCTGCTCGGCAGCTTGTTGTTGTTGACGTTGATCTTGCTGTTTTAAAAACTTTAAGCGTTGCTCCTAAAGAAAAATAAATGAAGCATTTACCGGGCCTGTCATTTTAAACTGTGACACTGATCTGCTCTCCCGGACGTCCTACATGCTCTCCCACAATCACCAGGGTAGAATCCGAAACACACACTCCTTGGCCCACCCTAGCAGCTCTTGGAGAGAAGACCTAGAAATTAGTATTTTTAATCCAAGTGGTTCCTAAATACTAAGCAATCAGTAATCCTGGAAGCAGTTTTATAAGACCTGCTTGCAAATAGATTGTATGTACAGTGTGTATGTGTGTGTATACATGTGTATATGTGAATGCATGCCAGCATGAAAGACCAGAGGTCAACACTGGATGTCTTCCTTGATCATCTTCCCCCTCATTTCTATTAATTCTTTGAGTTTTGTATGATGAAGTTTGATCATATTCAACCCTTGCCCAATTCCTCTCAGAGCCATACCTCCTTCCTTACCCACCCAACTTTGTGTCCTTTCTCTTAAAAAAAAGTTTTATTTTTAATTATATGTGTGTATCTGTGTGTGAGTATGTGTACATAAATATAGGTGCCTACAGAGGCTAGGGGTTCAGATCCCCCAAAGTATAGGCAGCCGTAAGCCACCTGACCTGAGTGTGGGAACAGAACTCGGGCTCTCTGGAAGAGCTGTACATCTTTTTAATTGCTGAGCCTTCTCCCACTCTAGAAAAGCAAGTACAATTTGTGCTGCTCTTGTGTTCCTGGATGGGTGCCTTCCACTGAAGGGTGGCCAACTACCAGGATCATACCCTTAAAGAAAACTGACTCGCCTCTGCCAGAAGCTGTCAATTGGCAACAGCCCCTCTGCTGGGGATTGCATGTCCAGCTCCTCTCCCCATGCTGGGATTTTGCCTGGCTTGAGACTGCACAGGTCTTATACATGTTACCATGACTGCAATGAGCTCATCTATGTAAATGCCCTGTTACATCTGGAAAACACTGTTTCCTTGTAGTCACTGACTCTAACTCTTAAAACCTTTCTGTTTCCTCTTCTGCATGACCCCTGAGCCTTAGGAGGAAGGGATCATCCAGATAGAGCATGAGTTACTCACTGAACCTGGACTGGCAGACTAGAAGGCTACAGAGCTGTAGGGATCTGCCTGTCTCTACATCACAGATGCTGCCAGGGTGCTGTCCAGCTCTCACACCATGCTGAGGATCTAAACTCAGTTCCTCTACTTTCACAGCAGACACTCCACCAACTGAGCTGTCTCTCTGACCCCAGATGCCATCTGTAAGGAGGTAATTTGGGGCCAGTAAGTAAAAGTATTTGCCTGAGAAACTAAATTTGATCTCTGAAACTCACACGGTGGAAAGAAAGCCAACTCTCAACAGTTTCCCTCTGCTCTCCATACTTGTACTGTGGTAGAGATGCATGCACAAGCACACACATGCATGCACGCACATACAAATGCTGACTTTTACAAAGAGGCTGATTGTAAGAAGGATCCCGTCTGAACTGGGAGCCGATGTAAGAGGGTAGTTAGATGTAGAGGACATGAACTCAAGGTCAGACTCAAACCCAAGCTGAGTCATGTGTCCCTGTGAGATCCTGGACACATTATAAAGTCTCACCAAGAACCGACATTTGTTTCTTCATCTACAGCATGGGAATGAGCAATAACAACTACACGTTGCTGTGGAAAGGATTAAATATAGAATATAAGTCCTTGAGGAGTATGTTATATATTATATATGCCATAAGTAGAAACTGTAAAGAACAAAGGGGGTAATAACTTTAGAAAACTGTAATTGTGCAATTTAAAATGTATTTTTATTACTTTATAATTTTAAATCATCAGTTACAGTACCTAAATTAAGGTAAACATCTCAGAACATACCTAAAACATGTTAATAACATGAAATTTCAAAGTGAAGGGCGACTGTTTACATGAATGTGTGCCTCAGTACTCATTGTGATGGCACATGAGCTTACCCTGAGATTTAGAAAGGCAGGACCTCAGACTCCAAACTTTGATTCAGAAAAGACCTAGATGATGAGGTCTAGTTGGAGAACGAATGCACCACAAGACTAGAAACTGTGCTGTGGGGTATTATACACAAGTAAAAATGGATGCACAGGAATGCAGGATGGCGTCACGTGTAAAAGCATAGTACATGCTGGGAACAGCTACAAGATCTCTTATACATTACCTCACAGTCCCAATGGGTAACCTGTCAAGTCATCATGTCATTATCCCAGCATCTTGGAGCCTCCAGTCACTAAAGGACAGGTAAGTTAAGGATTCTAAGTGTATAGACTAAGGGCTGACAAGCTAGAGCCTGAAAGTGAAACAAGCTTGCCAAGTTTTTTTTTGTTGTTGTTGTTTTAAATCAATCAATCTCTCTCTTCTCATTACCCAGCATGCATAGTTGTGGTGAGGCAGGGGGTATCTCACCATAGGAATGTTGGGGGGGGGGGTCACAGACATAAGTAACCATACCCAGCTTTACATGGGTTCTGAGATCCAAACTCAGGTCCTCACACTTGGACAACAAGCATATTATCCACTAAGCCATTTCCTTAGCCCCTAAAATATGTTTTGGACTGAAGAGATGGCTCAGAGGTTAAGAGCACTAGATGCTCTTCCAGAGGTCCTGGGTTCAATTCCCAGAAACTCAAAACCATTTAAAATGATATCTGGTATCCACTTCTGGCCTGCAGGCAGAACACTGAATATATAATAAATAAATAAATCTTAAAAAGTAAAGATTTATTGGAACACGGCACACACTTGGGACTACCCAGAAAGCAAAGCCAAGTGACTGGCACGGAGGCAGAGCAGTAGGCAAAGGCTAAGGCTTTATTATGGAACTCTGAGGAGCCAACAGAAGCAGCAGCAGTGAGACTAACTCCCATAGTGACTGAGAGACTTCTTAGGACATTTTTTTTCTTACTCAAGATTAGGGCTAGGACTGTGAATAAAGCATCTTTTCTCACTGGGGCCAAGTAGCAAAAATGACAGTGATGGCATTAGTAAATGTTCCCGCTGCATCCAGGTGAGCTCCAGGAACAGAGTAACGTGTTCTTGATAACTCTCCCACTTCTCTGACCCCCAGCACCGGGTAATTAGCCTTTATCAAGACCAAAGACCATGTCAGGCACAGTGGTGGGAGCCTATAATCTCAGCTATTCAGGAGCCAGAGGCAGGAGGAGATAACTTGGGTCCAAGAGTTTGAAACCAGCAAAGATAACAGAGACACCTAACTCAGAAAGAAAATAGAATGGTAACAGAATTAAGGGTCAAGAAAATCTTGAACTAAAATGACACAAGGATTTCTGAAAGATGCTGAAGAAAGCCACACAGCAGTTAACGTGGGGTGGTAAGTGCTGTGAGAGGCAACTGCCTTAACAAGCCGGCTGACGGGGAACAGTACCAACAGTGACATTACAGCAGTAGGCAACGAGGTTTATAAAGACACTACCTTGGTAGCCAGCATTTGTTGCTGGGCCTCGATCTGCTGCTGCTGACGAGACGCCATTTCCTGGAGTTCAGCAAGAGTCAGGTCCAGCCTAGGACTGTTAACCTACAAATGAAAACACACCACCAGCTACTTTTATACTATGTTCTGAAATTCCATTCAAAGGTCTACTTAGAAGTTCCATCTAAACTAATCAAAACAAAGTTATTTAGATATTAATTTTACTTTTTAATAGTCATTGACTTGACTTATTAAGATGTAAAACAGACTCATACAGGCCAATGATCTTTTAAGTTGTAAAATTTAAACTATTAGTTGTAAAATTTTAACTACTTCAATAGTTTGGTCAGAAACAAACAGTCACGATTACTTTGTTTTGTGGTTAATTTCCACTATCAGGACAGTAGACTGTGGCTGCACAAACACAATACTAGGGTGTTGATAGCAAACCCAGAACACAGTTATCAAAACATGATTTAAACATAATCAGCACTGGCTGGGCCTGGCAGTGCAGGCTTACAGCCTCAGGGGGCTGAAGTTAAGACTATGACTTTCCAATCCCCAAAACACAGTCTAAGGAAATCCCAGAACTTAAGATCCAGAGCAGGAGAAGGGTCACAAGTTCAAGACTAACCTGATCTATACAAGGAGGCCCCCCAGGCCAGCCAGGGCTACACAGTAAGACTATGACTTAAAAAAAAAGAGGCAGTTTGCCATATCTCAATTAGACTTACATAAAGCTTCTTTTGGAAAATTAAACACCAATTTGGGGAAATTATGTGTTAGATTACACTCAGAAATAGTTTGCTATCCAAACTACTTCTGTCACCTTTCACTGGCCTCATCACAGCAAGATAACTAACTGTAAATCAAAGAACAGAACCAGGAAGAACTTGCAATGAAAGCAGGCTCTTTAGATACCTGAGACTCTGGCAAAGATTAACTATGAAGTAGAGTAAGATAATTCAGGAAATTCAGAATGATATTCAAAATTCTGGGCTCTGAAAAGAACACCTTCAAAGATACTTCAATGCATATACAACAGCAAGATCATTAATAAATAATTTTCCATTTTTCTAAAAGTGATTATAGATAGCAACAAATAAAAGCACCCAACATTTCCTGAAACTTGACAAATACTTATTTTGCTGTGAATTTGTGGCATGCTCTGCAGCTAGCTTCTCAGAGGAATAGGCATGTGAGAATCAGAGACATACCTATGAAATTATTTAAAGAAGCTTCTAAAGGGACTGAAGAGATGCTCAGTGTGGTTAAGAACACACACTGCTCTTTCACAAAACTCAAGTTCAAGTCCCAGCACCCATAGCAAGCAGCTCACAACTGTCTGTAACTCCAGCTCCAGGTGACCTGATACCCCCTCTGACCCATTTCCCCAGAAATAAATATTTTAAATAAATAAATATTTTTTTATATTTAAAAAATTTTAAGAAAAAGCCTTTAAAAGGGGTCACCATTAATCCACTGAATAAGAAAATGACAACGGATGAGATACAACATTTAAAAGCATCACTGGCATAGAACAAGATAAAAAGGAGCACTTACTCCATTCTCCTTCCTCCGATGCTCACCAGGAACTTTGACACCATTTCTTTTTACACCTGGATCTTGTGATCTCGGTCCACTCACTAAATACAGATTCAAAAACTGCATTAACAGTAGAGTTAACAGAAGTTCTCTGTAGCAGTATGTTTCTGTTTTACTGCTGTTTGTTACTTAGGTACCTATACTTAACAGCAAAAGAGGTTAGATCTCATAAGTAGGCTTGTTTTGAAAATGCAATCATGTGGAACAGTGAATAGTATCAAGGCAGCTCTCATTCTACCCACTCCCTAGAAAGCTGCCTCAGTCACTCGACAATGGTGGGAAGCTATTGTACCTCTGACTCCAAGCAACTCACACCATTTACTTATGGTTGTTCCTCCACGTTCTAGGCCATGCAGTAACGAATGGGAAAGAGCTTCAGAGGGACCTGTTGGCACAGACCTATAGTCTCAGCTACTCAGGAGGCTCAACCAAGAGAGCCCAGGTTCAAAACCTGCCTGTCTCAAAATAAAGAGGGCTGGGGACCAGTGACATCTCCACAGGTTAAGAAGGTGTTTGCTGCCAAGCCCAGTGAGCTATTTGATTTTATGAATCCACAGGATGGAAAGAGACCTGACTCCCAAAGTTCTCCTCTGACCTCCACATACATGCTACGGTACGACAGTGTGTACACCATGGAATGAGCACATGTACACACAGACACACACAGACACATACCTCTGACTTCTACATACATGCTACAGTACAACAGTGTATATACCATGGAGTGAGCACATGTACACACAGACACAGACACACACCTCTGACTTCTACATACATGCTACAGTACAACAGTGTATATACCATGGAGTGAGCACATGTACACACAGACACACACACACACACACACCTCTGACTTCTACATACATGCTACAGTACAACAGTGTATATACCATGGAGTGAGCACATGTACACACAGACACACACACACACACACACCTCTGACTTCTACATACATGCTACAGTATGACAGTGTGTATACCATGGAGTGAGCACATGTACACACAGACACACACACACACCTCTGACTTCTACATACATGCTACAGTATGACAGTGTGTATACCATGGAGTGAGCACATGTACACACAGACACACACACACACACACACACCTCTGACCTCCACATACATGCTACAGTACGACAGTGTGTACACCATGGAATGAGCACACGGACACACGGACATACACAGACACACACCTCTGACTTCTACATACATGCTACAATACGACAGTGTGTATACCATGGAGTGAGCACATGTACACATGGACACACACACACCTCTGACCTCCACATACTTGCTACAATACGACAGTGTGTACACCATGGAATGAGCAATATACACACATGGACACACACAGACACACACACACACACTAAATAAATAATAATGAACAAACAAATTTTAAAAAGCAAGGGGTCTGGAGTATGCGGGAATACATCAGTGGTAGTGTGCTTTCTTGGCATGATCAGGATGCTAGTTCAGTGCTTAGTACAAGTGAGGGAAGAGAACTGGAAGTGCAATCAGTCCACCTGAACGCATGAGCACTGAAAAAAGCGTGTACTTCAAGAAGAAAGTAGTTAAAAACAGAACCTGTCGTATGCTGATTATTTTATTTACTGGGACACTCTGGAGATTCATAAGTATGCTATAAAGTATATCCTTGTTAATTTATGAAAACTATTTTCTGTTGCGGCCCAAGCTCGGGTCCCTGTTCGGGCGCCAAAATAATGTTGGGATCCACACTAGCCCCACGTTGGGCGCCAAAATAATGTTGCGGCCCAAGCTCGAGTCCCTGTTCAGGCGCCAAAATAATGTTGCGGCCCAAGCTCGGGTCCCTGTTCGGGCGCCAAAATAATGTTGGGGTCCACACTAGCCCCACGTTGGGGCAGCCAAAATAAATGTTGCAGCCCAGGCAAAATGTTGAGGCCTGCGCCGACTCACGTTTGGGCGGCCACTGTATCCCGGCCCAAGCTGCTGCTCCAGTCTGCAGGTCGGGGTTCAGCAAGAGCGAGGGTGAGGGCAGATTCTACCTAATGTCTGATGTGTATGAATCTCTCTCTCTGGTCTGATGTCTGGTTCTGTCTTCTATAGTCTGATTCTAAGCCACGCCTCTAAGTTACACCTTTAATCATGCCCTTAGGTCTTGTCTCTAACTCTGATCTCTATACTTCTAAGTCATACTCTTAAATCACACACCTTTAATCTCACACACCTTTAATCTCAAGGTATCGAAACCAAGATTATCGGAGTGTTCTCAGCTGTTGTAGGCTATTGTAATTCAAGTGTCATGTCAGGGTATATGGCTCAAGATGGCTGCAAAGCTGATAGCCGCTTTCTGCTAAAAGTCGGCCTCTAACAATTTTCATTTCTCTTGATTTGAGAAAGTCTAACTAAAAGCTAGTAACTACTTCTGCTTTTTGACTAAAAGGACATTTTCAAGCCAAACCATGTATTCAATGCACAACAAAGAAAAATAAATTTTAATTAATACATATATAAAATATCAAAGAAGATAACTTTTTAAAATGTGTTAAGCTCATACCCATACTTTCTAAAAATTAAAACAATCATTACAATTATTTGAGAGATTTTAAAACAAACATTTCTTTGAATCATGTCTATTATACCTATCAGGGAATATAGAGCAAATTTTGTGTCAATAAATAAATAAGTAGTTATGACTAGCTGGCCTCAGAAGCAAGCATTATACTCAGTACCTAATTTTAATAACAGTTTTTAATGCTGTTTGAGTCTAATAAAATAACCTAAGTAATTCATCACCGTCTCTCTCTAAAAAAAAAGCATTTTTCTACAGTATAAAGAATTGCTTTCTTTTGTCTCAGGGAAAAATATTTAGTTAGCTTTTACTTATAGGCAGCTACATAATTAGAGTAAAAAAGCACAAGTTTTACAAATAACTTCCAACACATTGTGGGTCACAGCCATGTTAACAGCAGCAGTCTGAACTAAACAGGAAGTCGAGGCCTCCCTACAGCAGACTGAAAAGTCATCTTGCACTATACCAGTCTAAGCACTGTGACACTGTTGACTGCAACAATGTGCAAATAGCTCCGTTGTCTTACTTAACACTTTCATTTCTCACATTACAGATACACTGAAACTGCATAATGCACTCTTGGTAGACTACTTAATAATTCACCCAGTGTTGCACACAGCAAGACATTTGAACTAGGAGATGGATAGCAACTTATTAGAACTCAGAATGTATACAGTACTATAAATACAGATCAAAATTAAAACATGGTACAAATGTCAATTAAAGTGTATTTTTAAAAGAAGTCTTAGGGGGAAAACTCTATATTTAAAATAAAAAATTACAAACACCAGTGATACTGAAACACATCTAAGTCAGCTTGGCCTGGGTGACCCAGGTTTGTGCTCTTGGCTATGCCACTAGGTGCATGGCCTGACAAGCTACCTAACCCTAAGTCTCAACACTTCTCATCTGTAAAGACTGTCACACTATGTCAATTCTGGCCCCTGACACTAATCATTTCTAATGTTCAAGTACCATGTAGATATTTGAATTAAACAGCAAATAATGAAACTGGAAAGTTACATTGTCCACTAATTAATATGCTATCTACATTTTTACTCCCAAGAAAAGCGTCCTTAACTTTCCTTTAAAAATCCCAGCATGCCGAGAAAGATAAAGTGATCCTGTTTCAACCTGTGGCTTCCCCAGATTGAATGCAGACTCACTTGCAACTTACAAAGCCACATCTCAGTGTCTAAAGCACTAGCTGCCCTTTCTGTCCTATATCAACTCAGACCACAACTATCAGTTATGTAGCCTTTACCATCCCATTCTTTTATGTCCTCCAAGTCTGCCTTCATTTTGGACCCTGAGACTCAAGAGATCACCTCAGTTCTATGGCCAAGCTGTTTCTAAATCAGGTTCATTTTCAGGGTCTAATACGAAAAAGGTTTACATCTGAAACTTCATATTTAATCACTCTTCTTTATCATTCATTTCTCCCCTCACTACACTTGTCTGTTAATCTAATTCTGAGGTTCATCACTGGATACAATCTACTCTTTCCCCATAAACCCACCCTTTCTTCACCCTACCCCTGTGATGGTGGCTAGTGCTAACTACTAAGCTGACTATATCTAGATTCACGCATGAATTAAGCTTCTGGTGGTGGCTATGTGGGAGCACCTTGATCAGGCTAATTAAAGCCTGAAACTGCCTTAATATGAGCCACAGCTCACTACCAGTGGCCCATCCTCCAGGTTAACACCCTGAGCTGTGTGTAAAGGAGAAGTGATCTAAGCACAAGTGTTCATTGCTCCAGCTTCCTGACTGTGGATGTGAGGTGACTAAATTCCTACCATTTGACTTCCTTCCAAACACACTGTACAAACCCTTCCCCTCTGGCTTAGATGTCACCCTGCACACACTTTCACCACCTATAAACTGCCACCAACCTTAGGTCAGTCTGTCTTCTAGCACAACCTCCTGAGCTGCACAGCACCACTAGAGGAAAACCACAGCCCTCACATCTCTCATCAGATTTCCTCAATGCGTCCAGCAACATAGTTCTCCAGTACCCATGCTCTCCTCTTCCTAACAGCTCAACCCGTCCACCCACCTCATCACTTCACATATCTCTCTCCACCCTTGGAAATTACATGTTTTCAGATGAGAATCACCTCAACTTACACCCACAAAATACCCAGCGTTAAGTGTATCTTTCTTTCCTGTTAATATTGGGAGATCCAGATTCCTTTTTTTATCTAAGAGGAGAACCTGTCATGGTGGAGAAGCACATTTTCGGGGACCTTGCTATACTGGTTAGACATTCCTCTTCTCCCTTTTTTCTGTGACTCCTTCCTACCACACTAGGAAACTACAGCTAGGCTTCTGCCTTCTTCAATCCAACCACACCTCTTATTCTCCACTGTCAGTCACATCTAGACTAGAAAACCCACCTTATTGCTCTAATGTCCTAGCTTCCCTTTCATCTCACTGATTCTCCAGCTTCTCCTCCTATGCCTCTCCCCAGCTATTACAGTGCACAAAACAAAAAGCTTGAAGACTGGTTATGATTCACAGAATATTATATACCAATGTCCCTGTTAGGGGGGCGTTCATGACGAAGAAAGAAGCGAACTTCATTCCTTTGACTTCCAAACCTCTGAAGAACATCAAACATCCGTTCATTATCAGCAACTGGGCGTTCTAAAAGAAAACAATTACATTAGCTACACGTAAAAGAAAGACAAATATACCCTTGATGTAATCTATGTTACAGATACAGGAAGTACTTGGTATTTCACATATTTTTTTTCCAGCAACAGAACTCAAAACAATGATACATCACTGTTTTCCACACAATCAGTGTCAGGTCAGAGTAAAGCAATAGAAACAATGGGTCTGTGCCAGTTGTTAGGGTCTTCAGAGTCTAACTCAGTGGCTTCTCACTATCTATAGGCATGGCATTTCACTTCTGAGGGTTTTGAAGGTTCATGTGATCTATATAGACAGAGACCCACTCTCACTAATAGTAATGTCCGATGAGTCCCTAAACATATAAAGAAGAAATTAAAAGCAACTTTCTAAATGGTCTCAGCTCAAGTTTTGATTTAGTCTTTAATGCAGGTTACTTCCTTTTGTGAGTGGGGATGGTATACAGATGTATGCACATGTGGCCCATGTGCCCATCTGCACATGTGTAGAGCCTGGAGCTCACAACAGGGTGTCTTCCTCTACCACTTCCCATTGTCCTTGTTTTCTGAAAGTTTGAATTTTTGCCATTTTCGCTAGACTAGCTGGCCAGTAAGCCCTGGGATCCCCTTGTCTATACCCTGTACCCGGATCAGTAGCATTATAGAGCTCACAATAATACCAGTCACATGAGTGCTGGGGATGTAAACTGAAGCCCATGCTACACTCAGCAATTATGTTTACCCACCAAGCCAACCTCCCAGACCCAGTATTTATAAATTATCTGTATACAATGTTAAGAGTCAACCTTAGTCATTGGCAGACAAAAGAATATTTCAATGGGATGATATCTGGCCCTCTTGCCATAAAGCTGCCAGCTTTCAGAACTTTTCTAGAAACAAAAAAGACACAGCCAAATACTCCAATAACTGAGAGGAGCTTCAATAGAAACAATGTATCCTGAGTTACAAAGAAAAAATAAACTAACAAACAATTTCCTACTTCAGGAAAGAAAGCTGAATTGAAAAATCCTTAAGAAGGCAAGTGCATGAATCCAGAGCTCTCAGTGACATCAATACAGTTTGTATAAGAATGGCCTATGAAAACTACACACTATCAGTAATCAGACACCACCTCTCAGTGCCTTAAATAAACAACACAAACGAAGACAGGGCAGCCAGGTATTCAGCAGCCAATTTTGTGACTTAACCCTGAACTTAATCTGCTTGGTTGGAACAAACAACATGCAGTCCTGGTTCTACTTTGAGTAACAGTGATGATATAACCACTTTCTACAAACCACACAAAGCCTATAGTCTCCCCACAAAAGGGGGTAAATTTCTGAATAGACACCCCACTTCTCCGCTAACCACCACAAACCTGGGAGGGGAGGGGAGAATGGGTATGAGCACTCATCTTTGTCCCTGGTACCCCTTTCCTCTGGGGAATGAAGCACATCCATCTACCCCTTACTGCTGCTGTCCTCACAGCACTGTTTCAGGAGCATGCTGACACCTGCTCCTCATTGTGAGGCATCTGAAAGCAGGAAATTTCCATCTCTGCATCCCTCAAAATCGAGTGCACTGGCATCCAAGAAATGTTCTCCAAGCAAATGCATGAGCAGGCAGAAAAGATATGAAAAAGGAAGGTGAGAGGGAGGGAGGGAGGGAGGGAGGGAGGGAGGGAGGGAGGGAAGCAACAGGAGAATACACTTAAAGCTTTGAGATGAGGATGGCTTTCTTTTTTTTTTTTGCTTCTTTTTCTTCAGTTCTGGGGATTATAGTTCAAATTCTAGTAAGCATTTGAATCTGCTTCTGGAGTGTGGTCACACTGTGACCAGCTCCCTCAAGCTCCTCCTGCTCTCATGTCCCCACCATAATGGATGACAACCTGAACTATGCTTCAGAAGTTGTTTCGAACTATTTTATCATAGCAACAGGAAACTAGGACAATCCCAACATCAAAGAAGAGAAGAAAAGCATCATATTTCTAATTAAGGAAAGCTTTTTGTTGCTGGTGGTGGTTTGGTGGGGTTTGGGTGGGGTTGGTTGGTTGGTTGGCTGGCTGGCTGGCTGGCTGGCTGGTTGGTATTTTGAGACAGGGTTTCACTGTGTAGCCCTGGTCACCAAAAGTTGAGCAAGAACATGACCTTCTAAGGTGTAGGCTATCCTGCTGTCTATAGGTGAACAACACCCCCACCCCCACCCCCAATCACAGTACCAATCCTAGAACCTAAAAGGAACAGAAGATAGCAGAACTCAAACAGAAAGCCAGGTCCATACCAGAACCACACCACACTTCAGCCAAATGGCAGTCGCTCTCTCCAGGTTCTTTGCACAGATCCACCACATCTCTGCATATTGTCTCTGGGGTAACAGGAACTTCTGTGAAGTGCTGCTCACTGTTACTGAGGTAAACTGTCAGGAACATCTGAAACAGAGGGAAACCATTACTTGTCTTGTCTGCCCAGGCGGCATTCCCCTTAGATCCTTGCCCTGAAACACAGAGTAGAGCTGGGGTAGGCCCACAGCCTTCAGATAGAAGGGAAAAGCAAATCATTTTCTACCAGTTTCATTTGTACTGCAAAAACTGAGCTAGATCAAGCCATCAAACAGATCTTTTCATGAATCCTTTCATAACTGATTAGAGAATGCCATACATGCCCGATGTGGTAGAGCACACCTGTAGTCCAAGCTACTCAAGAAGCTGAAGCAGGAGGATTTTTTCGATCACGAGTTCTGGGCTACAGTGCACAACACTAATCAGATGTTTGCTCTAAGTTTGGCTTCAATATGATGACCTCAGGAGTGAATGTTACACACATACTTACAGATGCACTACACTTCTCTTTAGAAGGATATATATAAAAACAGAGTAAGAACTGATGCTGATGGTGGGGGACAATAAACAGGAGCCAGAGCACAGAAGGAAACCTAATTTTTATATCACATGTATGCATTAACTACTCCAAAAACTTTAAACTGAAATGTTTCAATCAAATCCAATTTCTACTCTAAAGTATGAGAATAAGTAAAAATTAGCTAGCATATCAAAACCTACAAGAGCCTATATATAAATCCAGTTCAATAGATAATTAAAACTTACTGTAAATCTTTCTCCTAGTAAAAATAAACATCTTAAAAAGCACCGCTATGAAAGAATTCACATTTCTATGGCTACAAAATTATTTGAAATTTTTGTTAATTCCTCAAGTTGCAGAATCAAACAAGCAGCAAACCAGTTTCATGAATACAAGAACCCTGTTCATTCAATCCCATGAACACCTACTCCATGGAAGTCAGTACACATCAGTATGAAGAATAACACCTGTTAAAAGGTATCCAATTTTCACAGGGAGGATTAGCTAGGATTTATTGCATAGCCATAACCTATTGGTAGAAATCTGTATAATTATTATCAAGATGAAGTTATAATTTCTTAAATGGTACAAAATTTACTTTGATTTCAAATTTAAGGTTTTCATTGGTATGAGCTTCTTATTAATATAAAATTGAGATGAATATTGATACTCTCATGGGCATTGTGCCTGTATAACACATTTAGGAATACAAGGCCTAGACCCAGTCCTTCTTTAACTTTTTTAACTGATTTGGGATGGTTAGACTGTGAGTTAAGGGCCTATAGCAAATTCATGGCTTTGAGTTTATTGTTAGGAGGTTTCCCATATATTATTTAGAAATAGCTGAGAGGAGTTAACAGACAACAGTCCAGGTTATCTTACATGGATAGTTGGTTTTCAAAAAATCAGAAGTCCATAGAATTGACATTACAAACATTTATATATTAATGTCCATTCTGATTAGAGACCTGTCTGCTCCTGACAGCTTCCTGTCATGGATTCTAAGAAGAAATTGAGCATCCTTGGAGTTACTCCAGTTGTGTGGTGACAGCCACTAGGCAAGAATTGCCTCTTTCCATCTACAGACAAATTACTGTCCAGAAAAGGACACACATGCAGAATAGTCGACTGATTATATCTGCCTAGACAGAGTAATCAGCCCTTAATAATCCTGCATCACTAAGGTCTGTCAGATGACTCTGGGCCAGAAGGCTGAAGATTTGATGCTCCAACATTCGGTAGTATAGGGGCTTTTCAGGTGTTCAGTGGTCTCTATAAATTGGCTAAGTTTTAGAAGCTACGTTTAGTGCTTCCCATAACTTCAGTTAACTCAGTCATTCTGGATTTCTGACGGGGTTGAAGACCTATAGTCTCATAGCCAATCCTGGCTATTTACTTTGAGAGAAAAGATCTGAGTAGATGGTTTTCAGCTGACATTCATTCTAAAGCCAAAAAAAAAAAAAAAAAGCCAGGATCAAAAGTAAGTGTTTTAGTTAGGAGAGATGACAGAGGTTCTTGTTAGTCAACAAAATGATGGACTGGGTATTAGGACTATCTTGTACCTCACTGGTACAATTAGGAATAAGTATGCTCTAATTGTATTTTGAGAGAAAAGTTTTACTTTAACAGGAAGAGTGATATGTAGGAGGAGCTAAGTGGAAAGGAGTACTGAGAGGAAGAGATGGAACAAGGAGAGAAGATGAAGAAGAGGAGAAGCTAGGTGATGAGAGAGAGAAAGAGAGAGGGGGCATGGAGGCAGATGTTCACATGTCTCCACCAGTCAAAGATAGTTTTTATATCTAGATTGGGTATTGGGTTACACTTCTGACTGAGCATTACCGAACTTATAAATCCTTTGATTAACATTTTAAAAAATTGTATAAAAGCAAAAAGGAAAGGGGGGCATGGGACAGGGGTTTTCTAGGGAGGGGAAATGGGGAAAGGGGATGGCATCTGAAATGTAAATAAAATATAAAATTAAATTAAAAAAATAAAATAAAATGAAAAAAACACACATAAAAAATAAATAAAAGGTATCCAATTTTCATGCTGAATGAAGAATGCAGAGACTATGGAAACTTGTGGGAACTTGATAAACGATATGCCAGGATACTGTCTTTTAAAATAACCAAATGAGACTATGCTGACCATTGAAAAAGTGTGGGGTTTATACACAGACACACACACAGAATGTGTTGAATCTACACTCTGGTCACAGTGACACAGTAGTAGCATTATGGAATTAAAGAGTTTGCCAAAAGTCACTTGACCTCCCTTGAAGGTTGAAACTCCTCTGGCCACCATCCCAATGAGAAAGCTGTCTAGCCTCCTTATGAAAGGGCAGCACACTCCTTCCAGTTTGGGCCTGAGCACTGAGCAGATCTTGGGCGGCAGCTCTGCCCCCAATCTCACAGAACCCAGAAGAAGTGGGGCTCCCAGGAGCTCTAACCCGGGCAGTATCTTAGGTAAGCAGACAGCAGCAACGCCTGCCCCAAACAGGGAGTAACTGGGACCCACAAGGACCCAGGAAGTCACTCCTGACCCGGAGCACTGGTTCCTTCCAGTCTGGGCTTGAGCACTGAGCAGATCCCAGGCAACAGCTCTGCCCCCAATCTCACAGAACCCAGAGGAAGCAGGGCTCCCTGAAGCTGTAACCTGGGCAGTATCTTAGGTAAGCAGACAGCACCGCCTGCCCCAAACAGGGAGTAACTGGGACCCACAAGGACCCAGGAAGTCACTCCTGACCCGGAGCACTGGTTCCTTCCTGTCTGGGCTTGAGCACTGAGCAGATTTTGGGCCCCAGCTCTTACTCCAATAGTAACACCCACCCCACACAGTTCTGATACAACCAAGATAATAGGAAAGACAGGCTCCAGTCAGAGACAGGGCAGGTAGCACTAAGGAGATCCAGATGGCAAAAGGCAAACGCAAGAACATAAGCATCAGCAACCCAGGGTACTTGGCATCATTAGAACCTAGTTCTCCCTCACTAGAAAGTACTGAATTCCCCCATATCACCAGGAAAGCAAGATTCAGATTTAAAATCACTTCTAATGATGATGATAGAGGACTTTAAGAAGGACATAAATAACACTCTCAAAAAATTTGAGAACACAAGTAAACAGGTAGAAGCCCTTAAAGAGGAAACATAAAAATCCCTTAAAGAATTACAAGAGAACACAACTGAACAGGAAAAGGAATTGAACAAAACCATCCAGGACATAAAAATTGAAGTATAAACAATCAAGAAATCACAAAGGGAAACGACCCTGGAGACAGAAAACCTTGGAAAGAAATCAGGAGTCATAGATACAAGCATCACCAACAGAATACAAGAGATAGAAGAGAGAATCTCAGGTGCAGAAGATACCATAGAAATATTGACACAACTGTCAAAGAAAACGCAAAATGCAAAAAAGTTCTTAACACAAAATATCCAGGAAATCCAGGACACAATGAGGAGACCAAACCTAAGGATAATAGATATAGATGAGAGTGAAGATTCCCAATTTAAAGGGCCAATAAATATCTTCAACAAAATTATAGAAGAAAACTTCCCTAATCTAAAGAACAAGGTACCCATAAACATACAAGAAGCCCATAGAACACCAAATAGACTAGACCAGAAAAGACATACCTCCCATCACATAATAATTATTATCAAGATGAAGTTATAATTTCTTAAATGGTACAAAATTTACTTTGATTTCAAATTTAAGGTTTTCATTGGTATGAGCTTCTTATTGATATAAAAGTGAGATGAATATTGATACTCTCATGGGCAATGTGCCTGTATAACACATTTAGGAATACAAGGCTTAGACCTAGTCCTTCCTTAACTTTTTTAACTGATTTGAGATGGTTAGACTGTGAGTTAAGGGCCTATAGAAAATTCATGGCTTTGAGTTTATTGTTAGGGTGTTTTCTATATTTTCTTTAGAAATAGCTGAGAGGAGTTAACAGACAACAGTCCAGATTACCTTACATGGATAGTTGGTTTTCAAAACATCAGAAGTCCACAGAATTGACATTACAAACATTTCTGTATTAATGTTCATTTTTATTAGAGACCTGTCTGCTCCTGACAGCTTCCTGTCTTGGATTCTAAGAAGAAATTGAGCATCTTTGGAGTTACTCCAATTGTGGTGAGACAGCCACTAGGCAAGAATTGCCTCTTTCCATCTACAGACAAATTACTGTCCAGAAGAGGACACACTTGCAGAATAGTCGACTGATTATATCTGCCAAGACAGAGTAATCAGCCCTTAATAATTCTGCATCATTAGGTCTGTCAGTGATCCTGGGCCAGAAGGCTGAAGATTGAATGTTCCAACGTTTTGTAGTATAGGGACTGTCCAGGTGTTCAGCAGTCTCTATAAATTGGCTAAGTTTTAGAAGCTATCCTTTGTGCTTCCCATTAATTTCAGTTAACTCAGTCATTCTGGATTTCTGACGGGGTTGAAAACTTATAGTCTCATAGCCAATCCTGGCTATTTACTTTGAGAGAAAAGATTTGAGAGGATGGTTTCCAGCTGACATTCATTCTAAAGCCAAGAAAAAAAGCCAGGTTCAGAACTAAGTCTCTAAGTTAGGAGAGATGACAGAGGTTCTGGTTAGTCAACAAAATGATGGACTGGGTATTAGGTCTATCTTGTACCTTACTGACACAAATTGGTATAGTTATTGAGAGAAAAGTTTTATTTTAACAGGAAGGGTGATATGTAGGAGGAGCTAAGGTGGGAGGAGTACGGAGAGGAAGAAGAGGAATAAGGAGAGGAGGAGGAGAGAAGGAGCTAGGTGATGAGAGAGAGAAAGAGAGAAGGGGGCCAGACATGGAGGCTGATGTTCACATGTCTCCGCCAGTCAAAGATAGTTGATATATCTAGGTTGGGTATTGGGTTACACTTCTGATTGATATTGAGCATTACCAAATTTATAAAGCCTTTGGTTAACATTAAAAAAAAATTGAATAAAAGAAAAAGGAGAAGGGGGCATGGGATAGGGGTCTTCTAGGGAGGGGAAATGGGGAAAGGGGAAAGGGGAAAGGGGATGGCATCTGAAATGTAAATAAAATATCCAATTTAAAAAAAAAAAAAAAAAAACAGGGCAGAACTGAGAACAGTGACAGAAACTAACTCAGACATCACATTGGGGACCAGAAGATTTGGAGGCACCTGAGCTCTGCTCCTCAGTGCTTAAAGCCCATTTTCTTGGGATCCTTCATCTCCCCTTTTTGCAAAGGTGTCCCCTAATTCATAAAAACACTTATCACATACAAAGTAATCCAGAAACATTAAAGTGGATTCTGTTAAAACAGTAAGTAAATCATATAAAATAAGCTAAAATGCTGTCAAGATTCCTAGTATGAACTGAGTGCATTCAAGCTAATCACCTCCGGCTTTGTGAATTCTGATAACTGTAGCACATGAAGTGTGGATTCTAAAGCCTCAACTTAGCCAACAAGGTTGCATGGACGCTCCTTACACATAGTGCCTTGACAACACTGGAAAAAATAAAGATTAACCAAGCTCAGAGAATGCTACTCTGTTGCTGCTGGGCCAGAATACCCAGCATACTTAACAATAGTATTAAATAATACTGTTCCATATTCCTCACTCACACTAAACTCTCTCTGAAGTTTAAAACTTCAAAAGAACTGTCTTCACTGTAAGTTAATACCAGATTTACTAAACACAGTGCATCAGCAAATAAACACTGTTACACAATAGACCTCTGTATACTTCTGTCTTACCTGCTACTTTCACAGGTATTATCCAAAGACTTATATGAACTCTCAAGCAAACAGAACAGGTATTATTTTCTCTTTATCAATGAAGAAAAAGGCTCAGAGCAGTCATCTCCTTGGCTACTGAAACAAGGTCAGAGTACAACTTTTTCTGATCTATTCTTTACTCTTCAAGATATCTGCACACTGGGCAATGGTGGCGCATGCCTTTAATCCCAGCACTTGGGAGGCAGAGGCAGGCGGATTTCTGAGTTCGAGGACAGCCTGGTCTACAGAGTGAGTTCCAGGACAGCCAGGGCTACACAGAGAAACCCTGTCTTGAAAGAAAAAAAAAAAAAAAAAGAAAAGATAAAAAGAATCAGTAGCTGTCATAGCCACAAATAATTAAAAGGAGCAAAATAGGTATTTAATAAATTCTTTCTATCTGCAACTACTATGTTAGATTAATGTTCCTGTGCTCTTCCCTGAAGTGGGCAATGCTACTTTATGATTATATAATTTGTTTTACATCAAAGTAGTATTAAATATTTCATTTTGCCTCTCACACAGAAAGATGGCAAAGTCCACTGGAGTAAAGCTGGCTATGAACAGCAAGATGCAAACGGACACAACTGTCTGTGAGCAAGAGAAAAAGCAAACACCCCAAGTAAACCCTGTAGCACCCTAATGAGATTCCTCAGGAGCATGCAAACAGCAGTAAGTGCCACCAGATGCTCTCTTATAAATGCTGACGTTGGTGTTTTGAATCTTTTGATCACTTCCTGTAGGTAGCTAAAACGTCTGAAATGGAATGTATTCTTGGTCAACAGGGCTTAATTTCATTGGGCTGGGTAACAAAGAAACTTGTTATCAATATAATAAAGGAGTTTATTATATTGTAGTAGAGGTCTGTCTTGAAGAATCCTGAAGAGGGAAAAACTGTTGTTCAGAAAGACCACAAGGAATACACATTTTTTTGTATAGACTAGAACAAAAATAATGACCAAGGTAAACACTGCACCACCCCAAGAGAAAAAGAGACTGGAGATAAGAGTCTGGTGCACACTGACCAAAGGGCTAAAGGAAAAAAACAGGGAAGAAGGAGCGTAAGTGCCTGCACCTCTGGCTCTACAGAGCAATGGCCAATATACCAAAGATCCTAGATACCTTTAACTGACAGTGTTGGAGGCCAGCTAGACAGCCCAACAGGTAAGTGCTGGCTGTGCACGCCTCCCAGCCAAGCTGCATCTCCAGAGCCACCGTAGGAGGAAACCTTCTCCCTTGAAGTTGTACTCTGAGGTCCACATGTGTACTGTACAACTGCACACGTACACATACCAAATAAGAGAAAAAAGATAATCTTTTGTTCAAAAATAGTGTTCCTACTCTATAAAATAAACACGTTCATCAAAAAATGCCCTGTATCTCACTGCCTAGCTGCCATTATCCACAGTTAGTATGATGGAGAAGACATAGAAACGGTTTCTCAAATTAAAGTAGCTTGACTTGATCTCCTTAGGTTTCTGCCTACTTTGCACCTGTTAGGAACATGAAAACAGCACTGACTTCAAAACAAAAGAGACACACCATGGAGCAGTTACGTTCTGAAGCTGCTAGAGTAACACAGCCATGTGGTCAAAGCTTTCTAAAGCACTTACAAGGTTGTGCAGGCATGCTAATGTGAAACCTTCATTAATTAAAAGCCTGAGCTGGGCCTGGTGGCACAGGCTATAAACCAGCTGTATATCTGGAAGGCTGAGAAAAGAGGATTATAAATGTAAGGTCTTCCTGTGCCACAGAATATGTTTAAGCAAGACTAGGAAATGTATGGAGATCCTATCTCAAAAGTGAGAAAGGGGCCATGAGGCTGGAGAGATGACTCTGTTTAAGAGCACTGACTGTTCTTCAGAGGACCTGGGCTCAAGTTATGACACCCACACTGTGGCTCCAATCCCAGGGGCTCTGACACCCTCTTCTGCCCTCTACAGGCACCAGGCATGCACATGGTAAACGAACATACACAGAGATAAAATACATTTTTAAAATAAATAATTAGGGGGTTTGCTGTTGTTTTAAGACCAAGTGCTGTGGACAACGTGTGCAAGGCCCTAACAATCTCAATACAGGATGGGAAGTGAAGAAATGAATGACAGGTAAATAGCTTGATTTCCACCTTGTTCTGATTCCCAACCCTAGGAAATCTACTATTTCTCCTCTCACCCCAGGGACCTCTCAATTTCATCTAAAGCAAGCTGGCAGAGCAAGTGGTAAACTCAGATTCTCCAAACCAGTCTGTACCATCGGCTAGGCCCTTGGTGTTTTGTCTACTCTCACAGTGAACAGCCCTCTCCAACCCTTCCACATGGTACCCCAGAGTCCTTTCTCCATGGAACAAGCCTTTCTAGTTATCAGGTCATGCCAACTCTCAGTATCCTGCTTTCCTCAAGTGTCTGCTCTTGTATAGAAAATCTCCATGCTGCCAGCGCTCTTCCTTACTTCCTAACATTCTCTGGCCCTCAGAGCTCTGGTCTAGCAATTTCTAATGCTTCATGATAGGTCTCTGCCACAGACACTAAGGATTCTGTCCATCTGAACTGTTTATGGGAATCTTCAGTGTTGGCCCTCTGCCTCCTGCCACAAATCCAGCAGAAATGTCAGTTTCCTGACTACTCAATACAAAGCAGCTACATTAGCCAACTTACATCCCAGCTAAGGCCATTACTTCCTTTTGCACTTGTCTCCACCTCTCCAAGCTCCATGCATGAAAAGTAGTCTCCCTGAAAGTTGTCCTGTTCTGTATCCATAAGACTCAGAAAGGAGCCTGAAATACTGCATACATTCGCTTAACACGTATTGAGTATGTGCTGTCCCCAAATAGCCATCATGAGAAAAAATGAAGAAGCCAATCAGGATTCCATCCAAATCAGTCCTGACATTGAACTCACCATACAGTCCTGAGTGTGCAAGAGATGTCCCCACCCTACCACCATCTCCACACTTCTTCAGATCTTTGTGCACCATCCAACCAACTGGAAATGGTTGTTGAATTTCCGTTTCCATCTTCAACATTTCTCAGTGCCTCTGTCCCACCCTTTGTCTGTTTGTTTTGTTTTCAACACTATCTCTTTCAAACCCTGTTTACAAGTTCCACCAGGTTTATCAGACATCCTTCATAATTAAGTCCCTTCTCCCTCTCTACAAATGAGAAAGATCTGAGGTGCTCTCTACAGTAGTAGGGGAAATTGTTTTAGTTGCATTCTGGAGGTAAGTTTTTAAGATTGATTTTTATTTATGTGCATATATGTGTGTGAGAGAGTATATGCCATATGTGTGTAGTTGCCTGTAGTGGTTAGAAGTGATTGTTGGATCCCCAGGGCAGAAGCTGTTCTCAACCATCTGACTTGGGTGCTGAGAAGTCAATTCCAGTCCCTTGCAAGAACAAGTGCCCTTAATCACTGAGCCTTCTTCTAGCCTCTGAAGAACAATATTTGAAGTTATCATTAGCCATTAGCCATTAGCCATTAGCCATTAGCCAAAATAACATGCCAACTGTTTGTTCCGCAATGTTCAGAAATATCATAGCCCAAACCATAGGCTTGCAAACTTGAACAGAGCATATACCTGCAAGTAGCTAGTTCAAATCTGACTTCAGTAGAATGGCCAGGAGCAAACTACTGAAACAACCTTGAGCTTCAAATTCAACTGAATGAGAACAGAAAGATCGACTGTGCTGTGCAACAAGGAGATCAGCTACTGAGCTCTCTCTAGGCCACTGGGCTGTGTCAGCCAACGGAGCTCCAATAGAGGCCTCTGCCTGACCTGCAGGGCAGTGAGGTTTCTTATACCTCCTCAACCCACCTCCAACTCCAGGTTTTCAAACAGTTTGTCCCACAGTGGAAGATCAATAAAGTGCCCTAAGCCATCCTTTTTATTATCACCAGTAGCTTAAATTGGTACTTTATCATTGTTCATTGTATTTTCTATAACATTATGTTTCTATAGGGCTTTTCATAGATACGTTTGAAATCTACCTAAATTTCTAAGCTCCAAGGGATTTGGTACCTCTGGCCTCCACAGGCACCTGCACATACATTCACATTCACATTTACACACACACACACACACACACACACACACACACACACACAGAATCACACACATACACATACTCTTTTTAAAATTTCCTAAGAAAGCAACTACTGTATTTCAGAAGTCAAATTGTTATGATCAGTCAACTGGGCATTTATTTTCACTGACAATCTGGTGCTAGTATAAACTAAACAAAACATCTTTTAAATTATTTTACATAGAAAAAAGCTATCACAACCAAAAAACATACTTGCTATGTTTCTTACCCACAATTAAGACGTTGCATTTCTCTGATAAAACAGTATTTAGTATTTTTGTTTTTTTTTCCAGACACGGTTTCTCTATATTCCCTGGCTGTCCTGGAGCTCACTCTGTATACCAGGCTGACCTCAAACTCACAGGGATACACATACTTCTCTGCCTTCTGAATGATAGGATTAAAGGTGTAGACCACCACCTTTAGTGGTATTTAGTGGTTTGTTTGTTTGTTTGTTTAGGGTTTTTTGTTTGTTTGTTTGTTTTGCTTTTGTTTTTGTTTTTCAAGACAGGGTTTCTCTGTGTAGCTCTGGCTGTCCTGGAACTCACTCTGTAGACCAGGCTGTCCTCGAACTCAGAAATCCCAAGTGCTGGGATTAAAGGCGTGTGCCACCACTGCCCGGGTATTTAGTGTTTTAATAATGCTGCCTCCTTCATGCTTCCTGCTTCCCTAAAGAGCTCCTGTAACCAAAACTTCTACATTCAATATAGATGTAGAATCTTAAAAGTCTCCAACTAAGAATACATTTCAAATGTGGTCATTTTATTATTTACATTTTCCCACTCTAACTGATTAGAGAAAAATGTACCTAACATATTATCAAAACCCAGTATTTAGTGTTTAGCTTAAGTGTTTAGATTAAGTGGCATGAGCTGAAAAGAACACTCTGGATTTCTAAGCTCTTATGTCCTATGCCTCTTATTCTTTGAGATACTTGTTAGTGGAAAAATCTAGGGAGAGGTTTATAACACATGAACGCATCAGACCAGCATGCCCTGCTACACAATTATCCCATTTGAACTGAAGAAAACCTGGTCGATCTGCAAATTTCACAAGGGATCCTTGTTAAGACAGCTTTTAGAAACTTTTTAAGGAGTGCCACACTGCAGTAGATCACCAAGGGATAAGGGGCAACAGTATTCCTTAACAGCTCCAGTGCAGCTGCACTCAGAGCAACAGGTAAGAACCCTCTCCCACTACCCTATGCCTCAGAGCTATAACTAGGAGCCTCGGGCACTCAGGACCCTTCAGCCACCCAAACCCCGCCCCTCCGGAATACCACTTCCCTTCTGCCCCTCACTTGGTCCTTTTGGCTGGGGCAGACAACTGGCTAGTCTGCTCCCATGAAGACACCTTATCCTGAGCCATCCTAGAAGAACCACTGCACTCAGAGCAGCAGGATTTCGGGATCACAGAGGCAGCCTGAGTCTCAAGAGTTCTTCCACCCAGGAGCTCAGGATCACAGGATCACAGAGACATCTAGATTCTGAGAAGTTCTGACACAAGCAAGATAACTGGAAAAACAGGCTCCAGTCAAGAGACAGTGAACACTAGAGTTAACCAGATGGCAAAAGGTAAGCTCAAGAACATAAGCAACAGAAACCAAAGTTACTTGGGCATCATCAGAACCCAGTTCTCCCACCATAGCAAGCCCTGGACAACCCATCACACCAGAAAAGCAAGATTCAGAATTAAAATCACTTCTCATGATGATGATAGAGGACTTTAAGAAGGACATAAATAACTCCCTTTAAAAAGTACAGGGAATGCCAGGCAGTGGTGGCGCATGCCTTTAATCCCAGCACTTGGGAGGTAGAGGCAGGCCGATTTCTGAGTTCGAGGCCAGCCTGGTCTACAGAGTGAGTTCCAGGACAGCCAGGACTACACAGAGAAACCCTGTCTCGAAAAACCAAAAAATAAAAAAAAAAAAAAAAAAAAAAAAAAAAAATATATATATATATATATATATATATATATATATATATTAAAAAAAAAAAGTACAGGGAACACAGGTAAACATGTAGAAGTCCTAAAGAGGAAACATAAAAATCCCTTTTAAAAATTGCAAGAAAACACAACCAAACAGGTGAAGGAATTAAACAAACATTCAGAATCTAAAAATGGAAGTAGAAACAATAAAGAAATCTCAAAGGGAGACTACCCTGGAGATAGAAAACCTAGGAAAAAGATCAGAAGTCATAGACGCAAGCATCAGCAACAGAATACAAGAGATAGAAGAGAGAATCTCAGGTGCAGAAGATACCATGGAAAACATTGACACAACTGTCAAAGAAAATGCAAAATGCAAAAAGCTCCTAACCCAAAACATCCAGGAAATCCAGGACACAATGAGAAGACCAAACCTAAAAATAATAGGTATAGATGAGAGTGAAGGTTCCCAACTTAAAGGGCCAATAAATATCTTCAACAAAATTATAGAGGAAAACTTCCCTAACTTAAAGAAAGAGATATCCATGAACATACAAGAAGCTTACAGAACTCCAAATAGACTAGACCAGAAAAGAAATTCCTCCCATCACATAATAAAACATCAAATACACAAAACAAAAAAAAAAATACTAAAAGTAGTAAGAAAAAAAGGTAAAGTAACATATAAAGGCAGACCTATAAGAATTACACCAGACTTCTCACCAGAGACTATAAAAGCCAGAAGATCCTGGATTGATACCATACAGACCCTAAGAGAACACAAATGCCAGCCAAGACTACTATACCCAGCAAAACTCTCAATTACTGTAGATGGAGAAACCAAGATATTCCATGACACAATATCTTCCCACAAATCCAGAACTTCAAAGGATAATGGATGGAAAACTCCAACACAAGGAGGGAAACTACAACCTAGAAAAAGCAAGAAAGTAGTCTTCCAACAACCCCAAAAGAAGATAATTACACAAACATAATTCCACCTCTAATAACAAAAATAACAGGAAGCAACAATCATTTTTCCTTAATATCTCTTAACATCAATGGACTCAATTCCCCAATAAAAAGATGTAGACTATCAGGATGGATACATAAACAGCACGCAGAATTTTACTGCATACAGGAAATGCACCTCGATGACAAAGACAGACACTACCTCAGAGTAAAAGGCTGGAAAACAATTTTCAAAGCAAATGGTCCCAAGAGACAAGCTGAAGTAGCCATTCTATTATATTGTTTTATATCAAATAAAATCAAATTTCAACCAAAAGTAATCAAAAAAGATAAGGACACTTCAAATTTATCAAAGGAAAAATTGACCAAGATGAACTCTCAATTCTGAACATCTATGCTCCAAATGCAAGGGCACCCACATACATAAAAGAAACTTTATTAAAGTTTAAAGCACACATTGCAGCTCACACAATAATAGTGGAGGATTTCAACACAGAACTCTCAGCAATGGACAGATCATGGAGACAGAAACTAAACAGAGACACAATGAAATTAACAGAAGTTATGAACCAAATGGATTTAACCGATATCTATAGAACATTTCATTCTAAAACAAAAGAATATACCTTTGTCTCAGCACCTCATGGTACCTTCTCCAAAATAGACCATATAACTGGTCACAAAACAGGCCTCAACAGATACAAAAAGATTGAAATAATCCCTTGCATCCTATCAAATCACCACAGACTAAGGCTGGTCTTCAATAATAACAAAAACAATGGAAAGTCCACACACATGTGGAAACTAAACAACGCTCTACTAAACAATGATTTGGTCAAGGAAGAAATACAGAAAGAAATTAAAGACTTTTTAGAATTTAATGAAAATGAGGACACAACATACCAAAACTTGTGGGACCCCATGAAAGCAGTGCTAAGAGGAAAACTCATAGCTCTAAGTGCCTACAAAAAGAAACTGGAGAGAGCATACACTAACAACTTGACAGCACACCTGAAAGCTCTAGAACAAAAAGAAGCAAATACACCCAAGAGGAGTGGACAGCAGGAAATAATCAAACTTGGGGCTGAAATCAACCAAGTAGAAACAAAAAGAACTATACAAAGAATCAACAAAACCAGGAGCTGGTTCTTTGAGAAAATCAACAAGCTAGATAAACCCTTAGCCAGACTAACCAGAGGGCACAGAGACAGTATACAAATTAATAAAATCAGAACTGAAAAGGGAGACATAACAGATATTAAGGAAATTTTTTTAAAAATCATCAGATCCTATTACAAAGCAAAAAAAAAAAAAAAAAAAAAAAAATGGAAAAATCAACAAAACTGGAAAATCTAGATAAAATGGACAATTTTCTAGACAGATACCAGGTACCAAAGTTAAATCAGGAGCAGATAAACCATCTAAACAGTCCCATAACCCCTAAAGAAATAGCAGCCATCATTAACAGTCTCCCCAACAAAAAAAGCCCAGGACAAGATGGTTTTAGTGCAGAATTCTATCATACCTTCCAAGAAGACCTAATATCAATTCTCTTCAAACTATTCCACAAAATAGAAACAGAAGGAACAACACCCAATTCGTTCTATGAAGCTACAATTACACTCATACCTAAACCACACAAAGACAGAACAAAGAAAGAAAATTTCAGACCAATCTCCCTTATGAATATCAATGCAAAAATACTCAATAAAATTCTGGCAAACTGAATCCAAAAACACATCAACACAATCATCCATCATGATCAAGTAGGCTTCATCCCAGGAATGCAGGGATGGTTCAATATCTGGAAATCCATCAATGTAATCCACTACATAAACAAACTCAAAGAAAAAAAAAACACATGATCATCTCACTAGATGCTGAGAAAGCATTTGACAAAATTCAACATCTCTTCATGTTAAAAGTCTTGGAAAGATCAGGAATTCAAGGCCCATACATAAACATAGTAAAAGCAATATACAGCAAACCAGTAGCCAACATCAAACTAAATGGAGAGAAACTTGAAGCAATCCCACTAAGATCAGGGACTAGACAAGGCTGCCCACCCTCACCCTACCTATTCAATATAGTACTGGAAGTTCTAGCCAGAGCAATTAGACAACAAAAGGAAGTCAAAGGGATACAAATAGGAAAGGAAGAAGTCAAAATTTCACTATTTGCAGATGATTTGATAGTATACTTAAATGACCCTAAAACTTCCACCAGAGAACTCCTAAACCTGATAAACAACTTCAGCAAAGTGGCTGGATATAAAATCAACTCAAACAAATCAGTAGCCTTCCTCTACTCAAAGGATAAACAGCCTGAGAAAGAAATTAGGGAAATGACACCCTTCACAATAGTTACAAATAATATAAAATACCTTGGTGTGAATCTAACCAAGCAAGTGAAAGATCTGTATGACAAGAACTTCAAGTCTCTGAAGAAAGAAATCGAAGAAGATCTCAGAAGATGGAAAGATCTCCCATGCTCCTGGATTGGCAGAATTAATATAGTAAAAATGGCCATCTTGCCAAAAGCAATCCTCATATTCAATGCAATCCCCATCAAAATTTCCACTCAATTCTTCACAGAGATAGAAAGAGCAATCCTCAAATTCATTTGGAATAGCAAAAAACCCAGGATAGCGAAAACTACTCTCAACAATAAAAGAACCTCTGGGGGAATCACCGTCCCTGACCTCAAACTATACTACAGAGCAATAGTGATAAAAACTGCATGGTATTGGTACAGAGACAGGCAGGAAGATCAATGGAATAGAACTGAAGACCCAGAAATGAACCCACACACCTATGGTCACTTGATCGTTGACAAAGGAGTTAAAACTGTACAATAGAAAAAGGATAGCATTTTCAACAAATGTGCTGGTTCAACTTGAGGTCAGCATGTAGAAGAATGCAAATTGATCCATTCTTATCTCCTTGTATAAAGCTCAAGTCCAAGTGGATAAAGGACCTTCACATAAAACCAGATACACTAAAACTAATAGAAGAGGAGGTGGGGAAGACCCTTGAATACCTAGGCACAGGGGAAAAGTTCCTGAACAGAACATCAATGGCTTATGCTCTAAGATCACGCATTGACAAATGGAACCTCATAAAATTGCAAAGCTTCTTTAAGGCAAAGGACACTGTCAATAGGACAAAACAGCAACCAACAGATTGAGAAAAGATCTTTACCAATCCTACATCCGATAGAGGGTTAATATCCAAGGTATACAAAGAACTCAAGAAATTAGACTCCAGACAACCAAATAACTCTATTTTAAAAAATGGGGTACAGAGCTAAACAAAGAATTCTCAACTGAGGAAACTCAAATGGCCAAGAAGTACCTAAAGAAATGTTCAACATCCTTAGTCATCAGGGAAATGCAAATCAAAACAACCCTGAGATTCTACCTCACACCAGTCAGAATGGCTAAGATCAAAAACTCAGGTGATAGCAGATGCTGGCAAGGATGTGGAGAAAGAGGAACACTCCTCCATTGTTGGTGGGATTGCAAGCTGGTACAACCACTCTGGAAATCAGTCTGGTGGTTCTCAGAAAATTGAACAAAGCATTACCTAAGGACCCAGCTATACCACTCCTGGGCATATACCCAGAAGATGCTCCAACATATAACAAGGATATATGCTCTACTATGTTCATAGCAGCCTTATTTATAATAGCCAAAAGCTGGAAAGAACCCAGATGTCCTTCAACAGAGGAATAGATACAGAAAATGTGGTACATTTACACAATAGAATATTTCTCAGCCTTTAAAAAACGAATTTGAGAGATTCTTAGGCAAATGGATGGAAGTAGAAAATATTATCCTGAGTGAGGTAACCCAGTCACAAAAGAACACACATGGTATGCACTCACTGATAATTGGATATTAGCCCAAAAGCTCGCAATATCCAAAATACAACTCACAGACCACATGAAGCTCATGAACAAGGAAGACCAAAGTGTGGGTGCTTTGGTCCTTCTTAGAAGGAGTAACAAAATACTCATGGGAGCAAATATGGAGACAAAGCGTAGGACAGAAACATCCGGAGACTGTTCCACCTGGGTATCCATCCCTTGTGCAGTTAGTTACCAAAGACAGATGCTGATGTGGATGCCTGGAAGTGCATGCTCACAGGAGCCTGATATCGCTGTCTCCTTTGAGGTCTGCCAGAGCCTGAAATATACAAAGGCAGATGCTCACAGGTAACCACTGAACTGATCATGTGGTTCCCAATGGAAGAGTGAGAGAGAAGACTGAAGGAGCTGAAAGGGTTTGCTACCCCATGGGGAGAGCAACAATACCAACCAACCAGAGCTCCCAGGGTCTAAACCACCAGCCTGGGAGCACATAGGGAGGGAACCATGGCTCCAGCTGTATATGTAGGGGAGGATGACATTGTTGGGCATAGGTGGGAGAGGAAGTCCTTGGTATGGTGAAGACTGGATGCCCCAGTGTGGGGGAATTCGTAGGTGGGAGGTGGGAATGGGAGGGTGGGTGGGGGCACATCCTCATAGAAGCAGGAGGAGGGGGGATGGGATAGGGCGTTCCTGGGTGGGAGGAAAATGATCACATCTGAAATGTAAATAAAATATCCAATACAAAAACACAAATAAATTAAATTAAAAACAAAAACATCTGGCCCATAATTGTTCCTATCTGAAAGAACTGCAGGGACAAAAGTGGAGAAAATTTAATCCCAGCACTTGGGAGGCAGAGGCAAGTGGATTTCTGAGTTCGAGGCCAGCCTGGTCTACAGAGTGAGTTCCAGGACAGCCAGGGCTACACAAAGAAACCCTGGGGGGGTGGGGGGGGAGAAGTGGAGAAAAGCCTGAGGAAAAGGAGGTCCAACGACAGGCCCAATTTGGGCAAGGCCTAACACTATTACTGAGGGTATGGTGTACTCACAAAAAGGACCCTATTATGACTGCCCTCCAAAAGACACAACAAGCAGCTCAAAGAGTCAGATGCAGATATTTACATCCAACCAATGAACAGACGCTGCTGACCCCTGTGACTGAATTAGGAAAAGCTTTAAGAAGCTGAAGAGCAGGGTGACCCTGTAGGAGGAGTGGCAGCCTCAACTAACCTGGATGCCCAAGATCTCTCAGACACTGGGCCACCAACCAGGCAGCATATGAGTCCCCTAACACATATACAGCAGAGGACTGCCAGGTCTGGACTCAGTCTGATAAGATGCACCTAACTCTCAAGAGACTGGAGGCCCCAGGGAGTAGGGAGGTCTAGAGGTGGGAGTGAGGGGGTGATAGCATCCTCGTGGTGACGTGGGGGCAGGGGGGATGTGGAACAGTCAGAGGGTGGACTGGGAGGGGGATAAAATCTGGACCTTAAAAAAAAGATTAAATGAAATTTTTAAAAAAGTATCAATTAAATGATTCTTAATGATATTCTACCAAAAAAACAAAAAACAAAACAAACAAACCACAACTCCAGTGCAGAAAGTCCTCATTGTCTGAGGCAGAGGGGCCTGCTAGCTCTTCCTAAAAGACTAAGAATGACCGTCCAAGGCCCCTTCCAGATGAGCTAATTCACTTGAGTGTTTACAATATGGGGCAGCACGCACTTGCTTACACTTCCTTATACAAAGTCAGACTTCTCTGAAGAAAACAAAACAAAATTTCAAGTGTTTCACATGTAATATAATTGAAATCACAGGGCCACAAAACTGAAACACATAAAATGTGAGATTTTTTTTTTTTTGCACACTTTTAAAAATAGTGATTCAACAGCCTTTGAGAATTACAACTCTCTAGAGACAGAAACTCATTTTTAAGAACTTAGCCCAAACTTCGATCTGGAATGAAGCCCAACACACACTACCTTCCTATACTCCTATTTAACTGGAAGGAATTCTTTCAGAGCACAGCCACACAGGCTCAATGCTCCACATCTGTAATTCAAAAAAAAAAAAAAAATTTTTTTTGAAAACACAATTTCAGCTTGGAAAATCCTGGCAAATAAAACTGGACTTTTAAAATACAGTATTCAAGCAGAAGTTAGGCTTTGCACAAAGCAAAACTACAGAAATAGAAAAGCTGTTGATCACGTGTCAAAGTGCTAAAGGAGTCCCTGTGATAGCCAAGTTGCTGCAACCCATGCCGGAAGCTCAAGGAATCAGATTTTGTTTTCCAGCACCAAGTAATTACACCCCTGCAGCACTGACAGAAAACACGGCACAAATTTAAAACTAAACCATGGTCAGGTCAACTGAGCTTTTAAAATAAGTTGCTGTGTCTGGAAAACATTACCTAAGGTATGACGACATCCGGTTTGATTGCACATGCCCAACAGTCACCACCAGGAACATTAGCACCACCAGGAACATACAGCCATTTAAACATAATTAAAATGAAGTCATCTTTTCACGTTCAGCTCCTCACTCACAATAGCCACACTGTGTACAAGACACCGGCAGATAATCTAGGGCAGCACAGGCCACAGTCGGCATGAGTATGCCAAGTGCTCGCTCCCATATAGGCAAATTCAAGCCCTCTGGCCTTCTGTGGGGTGGGGTTTTCCATAGGTGATGTTTGCTTTTCAACTTGCTATTTCAATAGCAGATATGAACAGAAATTTTCATGAAAATGTTTTCAGAAAAGAGCAACAAATGTAAGCTCTTTCATAAAAACATATTTTTGTTGGAATATAACACTTCACCAAGTGAAAGTAATACATAAAAGAAATCTAGTATAATTTTCAAGTGGGAAAGAATTTTTGTTTTGGATTATTGCCTCCATTTGAAAATCAATTACAATGAATGGAACACTAAAAAGCCGCTCTCTCCAAGTACAAATAACCCTTCGTAACTGAAGGTAAGGTGTCGACTACAAAGTCAGTTTCTCCTCACTGAGTGGTGTAGATACCACAGAACAAGGAATGCTAACCATGGCAGGTATCTATCTGCAAACGAGAGTGACTGTCATGCCCAGCACAGTACCCTTTCATTAGCTCCACTGTGATTCTCTACTTATTTTTAGATAGCCTACCAAAACACATCTTCACTTCTGGGTTTGTAGCCAATTATCACTTCATGTGCCACACAAAGAAAAACTACTTGAGTCTGCACTATTTGGTAGCAAAATACATGAATACCATCTGTTCATATATATTTAATATAATTCAGTAGAACTCAAAAATACCTTCCAAAGCAAACCAAGGAATGTGCTCAGTGCCACAGAATGTATTTTACATTTTTAAAAAAGTGAATCAAGGCAACTGGTCTATGTTCTGAATGCCTGTCTTTTCATTAGTATCATCATGCTTTTGCTGATAAACTGATTAGTTTTCCAAAGTAATACTAATAGAACAAAACCTTACTCATACCAGACTACACCTCGAAGCATTGTAAAAGCTAAAAAAGAAAACCACATTTAAGAAAATGGTTTTAAGCCAGTGCTGGGATAACCCATGTCTGTTATCCCAGCACTCCAGATGCTGTTGCAGGAGGACTGCCAAAGGACAGCCTGGGCTGCAGAGTAAGTACCACACCAGCCAGGTACTACACAGCAAGATCTTATCTCAAAGAACCAAAATATTCCTTTAAGGGCTTTATAGCTCAGTGACAGAATGCTTGTCTAGCATATAATACAAGGCCCTGGGTTGGATCCCAAGTACCACACATGCAGAAGTTTTATTTTCAGGTACCCTAATAACACAAGTATAAAGCATATGCAACATGAGGCTAGAGTGCTGGAAAGATGACTTAGCCATTAAGAGAAATTGTTATTCTAGAGGTCCTGGGTTCAATTCCCAACACCTACATAGCCACTCAAGACCATTCATAACTTTGTTTCCAGGAGATCTGATGACCTCCTCTGACCTCTGTGGGCACCAGGCACACACATGGTACATAGGCATACATAAAATAAATCCTTGTAAAAAGAACACAAGGATGCTAAATAAAAATGTAGCACATTTTTATCTATCACAGACTAAGAATCTCATGTTTAATCACTGTTGCTAATTCAGGAATTTTATCTAGCACCTTTCCAAAACAGGCACTGTCCTTCATAAACAGTGACCCCGATTTTCCAAACCACCCTAAGGATTGGCATTCCAACCCCAAGACACAGGTGATATAGATGAGAGACAAGTTTTTCTTAAACACCTAGGATCATTAATGCTGTGCAAACTTCCAAAGAGCATCAAATCTCGAAGCTAGTACAGTGCACTCTCCACTGCTCCTGTTAAATGTCTACTCCAACATCAGAAAAGCAGTCAAAGCCACCACACTTGCTTAATTAATTTTAGTCCCAAGATTCATAACTTTTTACAAGAATTCTGATAATCTGCTATGTAGTTTGGAGAAAAACACCCTTACATAAAACAAAAAACAAAGGGTACCTTGATATTAAACTGATCTTTCAGGAAGAAATCATCCTGCAACTAAAACACCTATTATTTTCCTTTCACTAGTCAGGGAAAGCTGATGGCAATCTGTAAAAGGTTTTTCACAACAGTGAAATAAAAAAAATAAAGAAGTTAACAAAACAGTCTATCATTATCAAGGTATGTATTTTAAGATATTCACATCAAAGCCCTAACTTAATAAACCAGAAGTTACAAACCAGACTAAACCAGAAGTTACAAAATGCTAACAATTCCAAAGTCTCGACTCTTAGCAAAAGTAACCATCCCAAGCCACCTAAACCCAAATAACCAAATTATTATGTGTTTGTGTCCAACGTAGAAATATTTAGGAACACTTCCAAAACACAAAGGGGCAAAGAGACAAATATAGTATATTCTGCATGTGTAATTACAAAAACAAAACAGAACAGAACATTTAAACACAAATTTTAACACTGTATTACTTGGATTTTACAAAAGCAAAAAAAAAAAAAAAAAAGTTGTTTAAAGTTTTTATCGTTTTGTTTTCTTAAAAAGTGACGCTTTAACATGAATTGACTGGTCTACAGAGTAAGTTCCAGGACAGCCTGGGCTACACAGAGAAACCCTGTCTCAAAAAGCAAAAAACAAAAAAAACAAAACAAAAAAGAACATAAGAACATGAGTGGGGTGGGGGGGGTTTAGGGATGGATATGACTACAACATGTGACCTTTTCAAAGAATATATTAAAAATATTATTATTTTTTAAAAAGACTTAAGTTGATTGTGATTAATCCTGAGAGAAGAGCAAATACAGCACCCACGAGGAAATAAATACACGGCTGCAGGAAGCCACCACAACCAGCCAGATCTTGTGCTCTAAAGGAAAGGGGGCTTTTTAGAAACACCTCCATCCAACCTGCAAGTCACCTGTGACGCTGGCCAAGTCAGATGCCAAAAGAATTCGCTCATCTTTCTTAAGAGGTCTTGCAGAAAAAAGCCAGGGGAGCGAGGCGCAAAGTTTCCCCCCACCCCCCCCCCCGAACTAAAACTTTCAAGGCTGCATTTACTAAAACCTGTTTCCACAAAGAGATAGATAGGGTGACTTGGCTGCTATCGCCGACATCAGATCGAAATTCAAGTTAAAAAAAGAAGAAGAAGGCAAATAATTGGCAGAAAGAAAAAGAAAGACAATCCTTTTCAAGCATTATGCTTCACTTCAGTATAAAGCTTCAAAATAATTAAAAGAAATTGGCTAAGAACAAGGTTTCCCGGCTCTTGACCTTCAAAACAAGCTCCCCAAAGGTCTCATCCGAGAGGCAAAGTTTGGAGCAGCGGCCCAGGCTGCCGCACTGCCTGCGAGGCAGCATCGCGACCGTCGCGGGGAAAGGGAGAGACAGCCTCAGAGCCCCGAAGCCCGGAGCTAGACCCGCTCGGCTGACCCGGCCCCTCCGCCCCGTGCACTTCCGGGCTCCAGCACGCCCACCCGCTTACCGGCATCATTTTGGACCCGAACCGCATGGAAGCGGGGGTCTGGCCGCGGCCTGGCCGAGCAGAAGTGGCCGGGGGGTCGCGGGGCCGGGGAAGCTGAGCGAGAACGAGGCCGCGCGCCCGGCGGCAGACCTGTTGCGAGGCAGCGGCGCTCGAGTCCCCTCAGCCGACCGGGACGCCACCGAGCCCCGGGCCCACTCCCCTCGCCGGTCCCCTGGACGCGGCTTTGTCTCGGCACTCGCGACTCCCACCTCCTTCTCGGCGAAACCAACTAATCCCTGTCGGGTCCCCACGGAGGCGTGCTGGCCCCGCCCCCGCGAAGCCCCGCCCGCAGCGCGCCCGGAGGCTTGAGGAAAGGGGGGGACTGGAGCGCACACCGGGCGGCAAAGGCAGGCGCATGCGCAGATCATGGGGGCGGTGCCAGAGGGGGCGGGAACTCCTAAGGAGGAAACTGCAGGCGGCCGAGTTGCTCCAGAACGCGCCTCCAGGCGGAGTCAAGACACGGGAAGGCGGCGCCTCAGGAGAACAATAATCATAAAACACTGGGATGGAGCCCAAGGCTGTGTCCCTCAGCTCCTTGTCACTCCCGAGTTGCTCAAGAGACTTGAGCCCTGTGCCTTAGGAACCGTGAGCCAGCCACAAGGCGCCGGACGCGGAGGGGCCAGGGCGGCGCCACCTCACACACCTGACTCGGGGAGCCCTGAGGGACCGACCGCCCCACAAGATGAAGACTCGAGAGTCTGCCTGGCCCGAGCACGTTCCTGACAGAAGGAGCTCTCGGATTTGTCCTTCCTTTCACTCCTCAGGCAATGTCCAAGGCCTCGTCTAAAAGTGCTGTTACTTCTATGTAAGAAGGAAAAAATACTTCAGAGTTACACAAGTGGCTGGTTTCGTGTGGTTTGAACATTACAGTCAATTGAAAATGCGTAAAACAGCTTTCTGGGGCGCTCTTCAGCTCATCACGCCCTGTAAACAACACTCTTAACACAAGGATCATCTTTTTGCGCAGTGGAAACTCACTCTGGGTAATTTGCAAGGGTTCGCTTAGATAGGCAGAGCTAGTTGAGGAGTCTTCTTCCACTATCCAGAGAGACACAGGCTTCAGGAACACTACCTCCATGAAGCTCATTTCACCGTGAAGTAGCCCGTGCATTCCATGATATTCCGTGATATTAGCATTCCAGGTGAACTTCACTTGGAATGCTAATATCATTACAGAAGATTCCCTAAAACAAAATGAAATGAAGCATCCGAATTTATATAGCTTCAAGAATGGAGCCAGCTGAATGTGGTGGCATGCACTTGTTTGTAATCTCAGCACTTGTGAGGCTGAGGCAGGAGAATTGCAGTGAGTTCAAGTCCAGCCTGACCTGAAAGAGTAAAACCTTACTTCAAATAACACTTTTTTTAAATTAAAATTGACTTATGGCATAGACTTATATTTCCAGGTACTAGGAGGCTGAGGCAGGAAGATCTCAAATTTAAGGACTGCCTGAGCAGCTTTAGCAAAATAGGTCTCAAAATATAAACTGAAAGAGAGACAGAGAGACAGAGACAGAGAGTGTGTGTCTGGAGACAGCTCAGTGATAGAGTGCTTGTTTAACATGAAATAAATTCCTGGTTTTTAATAGGAAGTAAACAAAAACAAAAAAAATGAACACTCATTGTAGTGGGACATGCTTGTCATCCCAGCACTGGGAAGGCTGAGGCGGGATGAATCAGCAGTCTTGAGGTTAGCCTGGGCTACATGCTCTATCTCCAAATAAATAAACAACAAATTAAAAAAAATTATTTTTTACTTTAACATATCCTTTACCAAAATCACCATTAAACTCCCAATTGACATCATTCCAACTACTATATCTAAATATGAAATTATAACTCATACAACTAGAATTTAATGCTCTAACAAAACCTAGTTCAAAGTATTTAAGATTATCCTGGGTTAAGTAAAGGAAGTCCAGACCTTGATTTACTCAGTAAAATTTATCAAAATACTGTATAGTAGGTCTTCTAAGAACTGTGGATCCATTAATGAACGAAACAAAGTTGAATGGACAATAAAACCAAGTCCACATACAGTCATCCAGAAAACAAAAACAAAACAAAAACTCTTTTTGTTATTGTTGTTGTTCAGTTTTTGGTTGGTTAGTTGGTTGGTTAGTTTGATTTTTCTTCCTGGAACTCAGACCAGGCTGTCCTCAAACTCACAGAGATCCACCTGCTTCTGCCTTCCAAGTGCTAGGAATAAAGGTGTGCACCATCACTGCCCAGCTCAGTAAAAGAATTCCTATTGGTCACTAATGCTCCAGTTCTCAGTGGGTCAAGGAATGGGCCACTATCGCATTACTACCAGAAAACTGACTACCTACAACAGTACATTAAGTTTAGTATGAACACTGGAAACACTGGGTTGGTTAAATAATAATAATAATTTTTTTAAAAACTAGGGCTGGAGAAATAACTCGGTGGTTAAGAACACTGGCTACTCCCCCATGTGACTCTGCCCAAGTCTCATGGGAAAAAAACAAAACAAAACAAACCACTGGCTACTCTTCCAGAGGGCCTGGGTTCTATCTTCAGCATCCACATAGCAGCTTGCAATCATAACTCCAAAGGCTCTGACACTCTCACACAGACATACATGCAGGCAAAACACCAGTTCACATGAAATAAACATAAATAAATCATTAAAAGTTAAGAAACCTGTTTCAGTGAAAATGGAAGCAAGGAGAGAAGAATGTGACTAATAAAGTCCAGTTGTTTGTTTTTACTGCTGTTTGCTCAAATGCCCCGCCCAAGGGAAGGGAGAGAGAAAAGGACAGTTGCTGGCAGTTTGTCCTGAAACTCACTTCCAGCCAAATGAGAATTTCCAGCTGCCAAATAGAAGCTATGTTTATAGTTGAGGGATTTTTTTTAAATCATAGTAGCATGAAACTGAAGAAACCTTGTCTTTGCCTCCATTCACTCCCTTCAATTCTGTGTAAGCCACACATAGCTGTTAGGCAAGCTGGTCAGATGAACTGCCTTCCAAGCTTCTCGATTTTTCTATATTCCCACCTTCACATTCCTACTCCTCCAAAAGCCTCAACTTGCTTCTCCCCACCCCATAATTCTGTATTTGACTACAAGAAAGATAAATGAAATTACCACAAACTGGTTGGGGAGGAGCTGCCTTCTCTCTTGACCTCACCTCACCCTTAGGCAAAGTGCAATTACCTATCTGTTCAGCTTGTGTCTTTGCCATGCTACTCTAGCCCATTTCCCACAGACGTTCCAAACCTTGACTCTTCTCCTCCCTCAGAAGATGTGTTTCCATGTTACTTTGTCAATAAGAGACTATAGACCTTGAACCTTTTCAATTTCCTTTTCCCCTCTTCCCCTCAGTTGCCTTCCTTACCCTTTTCCTACTTTTCTTACTGATTTGACTATTACAATCATTCCTCCGTATCCATGGAGGACTGGTTTCCCTCTAGAACATTTCAACCAACATTTCAAATGCTCAATCCCTGGCATAATGAATACAGAGGCACATGCTTTAAATGACAACACTGGGAGTGTGGTGCCAAAGAATCAAGAGTTTGAGCCCAGCCTGGACAAAACCCAATCAGTCAATCAAATTGCATATAACCTGTACATATCTTTCAGTTTGCCTTAAATCAGCTATGTATTAGTCACTCCATTTGATACAATGTAAATTCCTTACAAATACTTACTATCCTCTAAAGAGAATAAGGACAAGGGGGGAAAAAACGTCTATACAAGTTCAGGTCTGACGCAAGTTTTCCCTGAAAATATTTAAGCTAAAGTTGATTGACTTTGCATATGCAGGGCCTGTAGATATGGAGAGCAAACTGCACTCTTACGTGCTAATATCTTGCCGGGCGCTATTTTAGATTTTTAAAGGCGATGGAGACCCTTTTTGAAGCTTATATTCTGAGCAGAGAAGCTGGACAATAAGCAAATGAATGATGTAATCATAAATAATGCAGGAAGGGGAAAGCAATCAAGTAAACTGAATTGTACAGCGTGTTTTAGACAGGGTGACCAGAGGAGGTCTCAGAGGAATAAATGAATGAAGAGTCAATCTCTGGGTAGTGCGAACAGCCAGGCAAAGGGCCTCAGACTGTCTTGTGTTTGGCATCTTAAAGTAGTGAAAGGGGCAAGGAGTTGTACCAGAGGGGGAGACCGGTATGAGTCAGAAGATGGGGTGAGGACCTTGAGCATCTAGGACAACTGAGTGCTCCAGTTTAATTTATGCATAATGATTGTCATAGTTATGGGTACAGTATATATTGCAATATATAGTCTAAGGATAAAATGAAAGTAACTAGATTATTTTCCCCTCAGACATTTACCATTACTTTGTGCTGGAAACATTCAAAATTTCTTGCTAATGAAATACACAACTAATTGTTGTCAACTATAGATATTTTTATGGTTCCTTGACCTATAAACTTATGCAGTTTTCTCCAGGGTTCTTCTTAATTAGCAGTATTCAAAGGCAAGGAGATGGGGCTGAGGTTCATCTTCCCTGCTTTAAGTACAGCACTTAACAATGTGACAAGACTTCTATGTTGTTTGAAGTTCCTACCTAAACGTGACTCTTGAAGGTGCTGTTTGATGTTTCTCAAGAGGAACTGACCTCTCTCTGTTCCATGGTGCCACATAGCCTTGGTCACATGACACAGACAAAAGCTCACATCCACCTAGATTCGATGGCAAGAAATACTGATACTTTATGCAGCCTCAGCCTTAACATTGTCCCTAGAGCATGGTAGGAAGTTCAATAAATGCAAATCGTTGGTACTTAGCACATCTCCGTCTCCCTCCCTTCCGGCCCCTGTGCATCTGCCTCCTAGGTCTATGGACCTTTTTGACTCTTGTCTTGGACAGGTCTTCCTGCATTTGCACCTCCTATCATTCTCTAGCCCAGTGGTTCTCAACCTTCCCAAAGCTGTGACCCTTTAATACAGTTCCTCATGTTGTGTGACGCCAACCTCAAAACTATTTTTGTTGCTACTTCATAACTATAATTTGGTTACTATATGAATTGTGATGTAAATATTTTTGGAGCTAGAGATTTGTCAAAGGGGTCTTGATCCACAAGCTGAAAACCACTTCTTTAACCAGTTACAAACTATAGGCCTTATCTGCTCTCCGCCTGTTTTTATATTGCTTACAAGCAAAAGATTATTTTGTTTTGTTTTCTGATTTGTTCGTTTAACAGTACTGACAATTGAACATAGAAAAGCACCACTGAACTGTATCTCCAGGCTTCTTTCACTTTTTAAATTTTATTTTGATGCAGATCTGGCTAAATTGCCCAGAGTGGTCTTGAACTTGCCATTCTCCTGACTCTACCTCTACCTCCCAAAAAGTTGAGATGATACGCCTACGCCTGGGTCACCAGCCTTGTGCCCCCAGCCCTCTTCCCAAATGTGTTTGTTTGGTTGGTTGGTTCGTTGGTTTGGTTTGGTTCTGCATTTTTAATTTATGAAGGAGGGAATCCAAAGATTTGTGTCACATTAAAATGGCATGAAAAGTTTAATCTATAAATAATATTTTATTGGAACGCAGGCACACATTTATCACTAGACATACAGTCTGGGGACTGCAGGGCCCAGCAGTTGCGACAGAACCTGTATGGCCTGCAAGGCTATAAGTGTTTATTTTCTAGCATGGACAAGTGGCCTATTCCCAGCTCTTTTGGTGTCTGTGAAAGAAGAATTGATTGAGCCCAAGATATACAGTGTGTGTGTGTGTGTGTGCGTGTGTGTGCGTGCGTGTGCGCTAAGCAAGAGCAATTTCTTTTTTAACACTCATGCAATCATGTTACTCTCAAAACTTAAAACCTTTCCATTCCTGTAAG